>NW_027186310.1:1169901-1189852 GCF_028583685.1 Petaurus breviceps papuanus
GAGATCACACAGATCAGTGAGCATTAGAGATGGGCTTCCAACCCGGGTCCTCTGAATCCAGCCCCAGCCCCATGCCGTTTACTGCTGCTTACACTGTCTCCTCTTAGAATACTGCCCCTCTCCCCTGTCCCTTTCTCTTATTAGTCAGTTGCTCCTGGAATCTCTGTTTTGAGGAGAGGACCCAGGTCCACCATCTCTGCTTCCTTTCCCAGCTCTGTTTCTGAATGTCTGCTGCCTTCATATGGAGGAAATCCCCTAAGGTCTTTGCAGTCTGGAACATACCGCTACCAACACAACTCCTTCTTCTTCTGGGCAGTTCTTCCCTAAGCCTTTGTTTTGAGGAAGGGCCCCAAGGCCAACCAGCCTTAAGTGCACTCCTTGATCTGCCCTGGACACTGGACATTCTGACCATGCTCCTCTGGGGACACTGCCCCCACACATACACATGCTTGGTAGATCTCTGTTGTCTATTCTCCTCCTCCATTCAAATGTAAGCTGCTGGTGGGCATGGGCTGTCTTCCTTTTCACTTGTGATTATATCCCCAGTGCTTAGTCTGGGGCTAGAACATAATAAGCCCTTGATAAATGCTTGTCTGGCTGACTGATCAAACTGCCTGCTGGAGAGTATTACACTTGATGCACAGGTGTGGATTGGGGTGTATAAATCAGAAATACAAATGGCAGAAATGGTGAAGGATGCATCTCAAGGGAGACTTCCTATACCTTGGGACAAATGTATCCTCGCCTGCTCCTCTGTACTGATTGAAGCACACCTTATCTCAAGCTGCAAACTCACAGGACAAGGAAACACACACACAAACACCCCAAATATCTGATGCCTACTTTTATATACTGCTTTAGTTGAACATAAACAATCTCAAGAACTATGCCTGGTCCTCAGGGTCTTTTGACACCTGAGAGGAGTCCAGCAACATCCAATCCGATCCCCAGCTTGAACTGTGGAGCAAGGTTGGCCAGGGACAGCACTGTGACCATCGGCTGGGGTCCCCATTATTAACTAGCTCTCTGACTGAAAGGTAAAACTTCCCATTGGATCCCTGTGTGGTATTGATGAGTTGTTTAAAGGTTTATTTCAGTGTACAAATACGATTAGCCTTCTGTGTGTAGCACTGACCCTGATTAAAGCCAGTCTATGTCATTGATCTGACAGGCACATGGCCCTTCTCTGAAGATGAATAAACCAGTGGACTTATTAACAAGAACAGCATGGACAGGAAGAGATGGTGTGAAGAGTGAAGAAATGGCAGTGTCCCCCAGCTGCCATCCAATTTTTTTCTAAGTGACCACTGTCATAGTCTAGAGAAAAGGATGAATGGTCCAACTGAGCAGAAATAAAGGAAGACAAGAGTTGCCACAATTTCATACCTCTTGGGAGGATTTGATTCCTCTGAGGGAGACTACATTCTAGATTTTAAGCCCTTCGAAAGACTCTGAGAAAGATCCAAAGATGAATGAAAACTGGCCACTACCCTCAACAAGTCCAGAATCTAATAGAGGAATAGGACAAGTAAATAAATAATTATAATTCCTCCTGTATTAATCTGGCATTTCTTTCTCTTCCTTATCCGGGAAGTGCTGAATTCTGGGAGAATTGGAACTCCTTGAGCACAGAAGCTGTCACTTTTGTTTATCTATAACTGTTGCCCATCCCTGTGTTTGGTGCCAATAACCACCTAATAAGCAATGTTTATTGACTGAGCAGTTGATTGTTAATGCAAGGTAAGAGGGTTGGAAGAATTAGTGGTCTTCCAAAATAGAAGGGACCTCAAAGGACATCCAATTCAATCCAAATCTGAAAAAGTCTGTCCACAACATAAAGGCAGACAAGCTCCGTTAGGGAAAGGGTTCTTGGCATGGAGGCCCATTTCATTGAACTGGACAAGGTCTATGCAAGTGGCAGGGAAGATTGAGATGTCAGGATGGAGCCAGAGTGGGGAAAGTCGAGCTCATATCTCCTGGTACCCATGCTCTCTGGGGTCCAGGGTAGGAGAGGAGGTGGCTATAGGAAATGGGCTCTCCACAACCTCTCCCTAGTTAATGCTGCAGATTATCTCTTCTTCATCTGAACACCTACTCCCCACCATGAGTTCAGATCCCTTAATACTCCTTACACATGCCAGGCTCTTTCTTACCTTTTGATAACAATCTTTCTATGGCGTAAAATGACCCTACCCTTTCCCTTTTGCATCCCCAAACAGTTTTTAGTCTTTAAGAAACAATTCCAATCCTAGATATTTTAGGGAGATTTCCTAGACCTTCTGAGACTCAAAAATCTGTCCCAAATATTCTTGGTACTCTTAGTTGTGTCCATCATTTGGCCATGATCATATTATCATATTATTGTGTGTGAAAATATATGTATGAACATTTCAGTCATGTTCCATTCTTTGTGACCCCATTTGAAGTTTTCTTGGCAAAGATACTTGAGTGGTTTGTCCCTTTCCTTCTCCAGATAATTTTACAGATGAGGAAACTGAGGCAAACAGGGTTAAGTGACTTCCCCAGGGCCATATAGCTACTAAGTACCTGAGGCCAGATTTGACTTCAGGTCTTCCTGACTTTCAGACCTGTTGTTACTACCCAGATGCCCATAGAGTAAATAAATAAATGAATGAATGAATGAATAAATAAATAAATGAATTGTGTATGCATGCATGCATGTGCATATATACGTGTCTATGTGTGTTTGTGTATCTATGTGTGTATATACACACATACATACATTCTTGCATACACACACGCATGTATTCTCTTTGGATGGACTGTGAGACGGTGCCTTCTGACCATCAATAGCATGGAAGGTCCCTGAAGGCAGAGCCCATTTCACTTATATCCTTATATTGTAGGTGCTGAGCAGAGTGCCTGACAACAGGAGGATCTTCATAAACGTGTGCTGATCGCTTGCACCCAGTGCCCACCATACGTCTCCACACCCAGTAGGAGCTCAGTGAATGCTCTGAATACATGATTCAAGAAACATATGAATGGAGTGAAAGCTCTGAGTCACGAGACTACACAGCCCTAGCCAATGCCACTCCTATTGTAGGTTAGTGTTAATCCAAGAAGCAAACGTCACCTCCTCACTGCAGCTGGGCTAGACTGGGTGCCCAACTCAGCTCTAGGAGACCCTGCAAACAGCCCCGTTCCTTCCTTGTGGGTTGGTTTTTGAAGACCTATCACATTCAGTATCCCAACTGATGCTCACGCTCTCCCTCTGAAAGTCATTAGGTGAGCACTGTTATTCCTGATATCTACCCGTAGGAGCAGAAAGCATCGCCCAGAGAAGTTTGGTGATTTGCCTCTGGATGCCCATACAGTAGCTGTGGAGGAAGACGGAGGAGCCATGTTTCTGAATGGACTGAAGCGCTTTCCATTATAACATGCTAGCTCCCATTTGTTCTTTGTGGAAAGCTGAACAACGGGAGCATTGAGAGGAAATTGAGGGGGGCGGTGGGGACCCGAGCAGAGGACAGCTCCCCAACATAAGGCTTCAGGTCGCTCGTGAGTCTGAGAGGGGAAACAGCGAACACATAAGCTCCCCCAGCTATGGCTGCTGGCCTCGGGGAAGGTCAGGCATCCCTGTGTGAGGCTTCGGTGATTTCAAATCCCCTTCCTAGTAGATCATGGGGCTCCAAAGAGGTTCTGTCCGTGAGTGCACGTGATGGAAGAAGCAAATTCTGTATCAGTGAGAGATGGTCTGATTGGCACAGAGACATGCATCTCTCACCAAACACATCTCGTTGTGCAGCCCTCTGGTCAGCAGCATCACCATCACCTCCAGCTGCGTCTTCTCACCATCATCACCTACACCAGCATTTTTATCTGTCACCTCATCACCATCTTCCCCCCATCTTCACTGTTATACATCTTCTCCTTCAACCCCTTTTCCTCATTTATACCACCTCAGTCAGCATGACCTTCACTTTCATCACCATCATCACCATCTTCTTCATTATCTTCATAATCTATCCTTCCATATACTTTAAGATTTATCAGACTCTTTCTGAACCACACTACTGGGCAGGAGGCAGTATAAGGATCACTAATCTCATTTTATGAATGAGGAGGCTCAGGGTCATAGAGGGAAACTGACTGCCCTGAGGTGGCTTAGCTAGGAAGAGTCCCAGGGAAGATTCCAGGCTGGACTTTGTGACTCCAATGCTGTCACACTGTGGGGCTTCTCTAGGGATATAAGACCCCAGGGTCTAATCCCTTTGAGGGATTGTGAAGATAACTGCTACTGTTGAAGCTAAACTGGGGGTGGGGTAAGCAACCTCTGAAGGGTCCTTATGACCCCAGGGCTCTGGGAAGCGAAAACACAATTACTTAACTGGCACTGACCACTGGGCACTTGGAGAATAAAGAACAGAGGCAAAATTGGATGTCGCTGTGGTCATCAATGATGGGGTCAAATATGGAACTCAGAGGGGAAGAGCAGTGTTGGTGATGACAGAGGAGGTGCATGAGCTGATGGACTGGGAAATAATCTCACCGTCCAGAGGGAAATCAAGTTAGAGGCAGGGTCATCTGAGGAATCAGCGACATAAACTACAAAGTCGCTGCTGCTGAGTCAAGGAGACTGGGCACTGAGAGTGGGCCTACAGCCAGCAAGAGACTGAAGGAAAGAGTTAATAGGCCATAGCGGCCTTCCGATTCAGGAGAATTAATGGACTGAAACACTCAGACAGTGGGCATTAAACAAACTCATCAAACCCCCTAACTCCAAATCATGCTGAGCTTTCCCAGTGATTCAAATAAATAGCAAATAAAAATCTAAAAATATTGAAAACCTTTTTATGGAGATTACTCTGGAGACCCAGTTGGACTGCTTGAGTTCTCTCAAAAGATATTAGGGCTTTCTTAACATCATGATTTTTAATAAGAAATTGCTTTGGCAAAGCTTCCCCCCACAGAGTTTATCATTTTAGATCACTTCGGAAGTGGAAGGCTGATTTCTTAAAAATTTACTAAACAGCTGAAGAATAGGGACAAGTACTTTCATGAAGGCAGCCATTAATGTCAAGCTATTGCACAGGCAGGTCATGGTCTTCCATCATGGTATCCCCCTCTGCACTCCGGTGACCATGGTATCTGAAGCTCTCAATGGCCCAGCTGGACTTTGGGGGATATTCTCATGCTCTGGGTAAAGACCTTCCTTGCAGGAAACCTAGAAGGTTGTGTGGTACCCAGCAATGTGCCTACAGCAATTCCCCACCTGCGAATATGCAATTCAATGAATTCCACAAAAGAGTTTTATTAAAAGAAAGAGAAAATCAAAAGAGAGACCCCTGTAGGTGTTCAATGATGGGAACAAATAGGCTTTCCAGTAAGATTAGATCTGTCAGTTAATACAGAAGGGAATACTCTCTTTATTTGTCTTGGTTAACGAACACCATGAGACTTAGCTGGGAGCAGCCCAGTGTGTTTTTGTAATACTCACACTTGGGGCAGGACTGGGACCTCCATAGCAGAAATGGAAAGGGAAGGAAGGGGAAGCCGGTAGGTAACCAATGGTGTGGTTCCACTATAGGTGACAGATTTTAGGAAAGACAATTGCAAAATTAGGGCAGCTAGGAGAGCTAAGACTCTTCATGTGAGGATAGCTAAAGAAACTGATAATGTTTAAGGCACAGAAGAGGGGACCCAGGGGACATAGTTTTAAGGCAGAGTTCTTAGGTCCATAAATTTATTTATTTATTACTTTTCTTTTGAAAAATAATCTTAATTTTATTTCAATACAATAGGATTTTTTTAAATGCTAGGTGTTTCATTTTATGCACAAGAAATCTGAGTTTGAGCAGTACGTAGGTTGCAGAAGACCACGAGAGAGATCCATGACCCATAAAAAGGGGAATAATTTGAAGGACTGCACCCTTGTCCTCCTGGGTCCCAGAGAGCAGAACCAAGCAGGTTATAAAGAGGAAGCTCCAGCCTAGATGTAAATAAACCCTTCTCTATAATCCAAGCTCTCCCAGTGTGGGATGGATACCTTCTGGGATCGATCTTTCTCCCTCACTTGAAGTCCTCCAACAAAACCTGGATGATCACTTGGCTGAGAAAAAGGCAGAGGACCAAGAGAAAAGAATGAAATTTGGGGGCCTCTAGGTGGTGTAGTGAATAGAGCACCGGCCCTGAAGTGGGAAGGACCTGAGTTCAAATTTGGCCTCAGACACTTAACGCTAGCCATGTGACCTTGGGCAAGTCACTTAACCCCAATTGCCCTGCCCTTCCCCCTCCAAAAAGGAAAAAAAAAAGAAGGAACATTTATTAAGTGCCTACTAAGCACCAGATACTGTGGTAACCATTTTACAAATATCTTATTTGATCATCACAACAACCCTATGAAATTGATGCTGTTATTATCTCCTTTTTTATGGTTTAAGAAACCTAGACAAACAGAAGAAGTTAAGGGATTTACCCACAATCGCACAGCTTGGTAATGTCCGAGGTGGATTTGAATTCAGGTTTTCCTGACTCAAGAACCAGTGTTCTACCTGTTTTGCCACTTAGATGCCCAAATATTGATTTTGGAAAGGAAGTCTCTGGTTACGTAGGAGCTGGAGTAGCTGCCCTCTGAACGCTTTCCCAGCTCAGGGCTTCTAGCTCTCTCCTACAGCGGCTAGGAGGAAAGGGGTAGAGAGCAGGGATTTGGGGTGAAGGGGACGCTGAGCGTTTTGGCTAGGAACGTGAGGATGTGTCACAAGAGGATTAAGGGGCCCGTCCTTATTTATATATAAGCCTGGCTGCTACAGAACTGAGCTTAGATTGGACATATTAAATATTTAAAGACTAAATCCATAACTCCCCTATTGGATTGGGCTCAAAAAATGCCCACTTTGAATGTAAACACCCTATGTTAGAAATAAGCACTTGATAGGTTCAGATTTCATTTTCTCAGTTAATAAACTTAGCCTTTCCGAGAATTCATCACTTTCGGTTTTTCCTGTTCCCTCCAGATGGCCGAGAGTCTGTACAAAGCCCTGACTCTGCCAGAACCACGGGACGAAGCAAAGCTCCTGTCCAAAGACAAGGAGTGGGATGCAAATGAGGGCAAAGTTGGCTTTTTTTTTGGCGGGGGGGGGGTGTTGAGAGGCAGCTTGATTAAGGAGGAAAACACATTGGTCTTGGTGGGAAGAGAGAGAGAAAGAGACAAAGAGAGAGAGAGAGACAGAGAGAGAGAGACAGAGAGAGACAGAGAGAGACAGAGAGAGAGAGAGAGAGACAGACAGACAGAGAGACAGGGACAGTGAGAGACAGAGAGAGAGAGAGACAGAGAGAGACAGAGAGAGAGACAGAGACAGACAGAGACAGAGAGACAGAGAGAGAGAGAAGGAGGGAGGGAAGGAGAGAGAGGAGAGACAGAGACACACACACACAGAGAAAGGAGAGACAGACAGACAGAGAAAGATAGAGACTGAGGCACAGAGAGACACAGAGACAGACAGAATGACACAGACAGGGATAGAGAGAGACACAGAGAGAGGCAGAGAGACAAAGAGACAGGGACAGACACACACACACACAGATACAGAGTAAGCCCTTTCTGATGGTGGTGGGTGATGGTAAAGTCCAATTTGCAGGAAGAGGACATATAGATTCCGAGGCATACTGGGTTGGTACCAACTGATTTTCAGAGGGATCAAGGTCAAAATTCTGAGTCATGAGAAGCTGCCTGTTGGACTCATTTTCTCCACAAAGTTCTCCCCTTTCCTGGTGGCTGTTGGTCTTGGTCTTCTCTTCAGTCTTTACCTGACAATGTTCTGAACCACTGAAACACAGTTTGCTGTTTCCTACCTTTCTGGTATTATTATATAAATCCCCTTCATACGTGCTACATTCCAGTCACTTGGATAGGATGTTCACTAAGCTGACCTTCTATTTCCTACTTTCAAGCCTTTGCATAGTCTGTCCCTCATGGCTGGACTTCCCTCTCCCCTTCACCTTTGAGCACTTCTGGCTTCCTTCAAAGCTCAGCACGTATTCCCAATTACCTGGTTAGCATTCTCTTACTTATTCTTAAATCATGATCTATTTACTCACCTGTAGAGAGAGAGGTAAGCCACATATGGACTAGAGAGCTGTGCTTCCTAGCATTGTTCTTTTTCTCAAACCCCTTTCAAGAATGATGACACAATGTATTCTGAACTACCAAGATAATTTCCCATGTCACTCATAATATTATTTACAATTATTTTCTATTTAAGTCACCATAAAACAATTTTGAACAAGATTCCTTTAAACCTTATTTATGAACTCCCAAAGAGCTTGAGAACTACCAAATGACCATCACTGCTATAGAAGATGGAGGGTCAGCCACAGAGTCATGGTAAGTCAAGGATTAAATGCCTACTCTGTACAAGGCATTGTACTGAATGCCATAAGTCAAGAGACATGGATTCATGTACCAGCCAGGATATTCTGGCTGATGGAGAATACACGCATCCTCCTGAACCCCCAGGAATATCTCTAAACCTCAAATTTGAGGTACAGGGACTGATCTGCTTTGGCAGTAGAAGTTTCAGCTGTGGGAAATCCCAGAACTCAAGATATGACAAGTTTGGCCAGAAAGAAACAAAAACTTACCTTTACTTACAGTGTCCCAAAAGTCTTAGCGCATTTGGAGGTGGGACTATAATAGCTTAAAACTACGTTAAGTAGTTTACCTGCCAGCTTTATGGAGAAGAGAAGACTTTATGACCAAAGAATAGATAGAGAACTTTGTGGAATGTAAAATGGATAATTTTGATTACATTAAATTAAAAAAAACTTTTTGCACAAACAAAACCAATGGACTAGAATGGAAACAGAAACTTTGGAAACAATTTTTTCCAGCTAATGTTTCTAATGAAGGTCTCTTTATCAAATATATAGAGAAATGAGTTAGATTTATAAAAATACAAGTCATTCCTCAATTGATAAATAATCAAAGGATGTAAACAGGCAGTTTTCAGAGAAAGAAATTAAAACTATCTATAGTCATATAAAAATGGCATGTATCTATAGTCATATAAAAATGCTCTGAATCACTATTGATTAGAGAAATGCACATCAAAACAACTCTGAAGTACAACATCACATCTATCAGATTGGCTAACATGAAAAAACAGGAAAATGATAAATGTTGGAGAAGATGTGGGATACTAATGCATTGTTGGTAGGGTTGTGAACTGATACAACCACTCTATAGAACAATTTGGAACTATACCCAAAGGGCTATAAAACTGTCCATTGCCTTTGATCCAGCAGTACCCCTACTAGATCTGCATACCAAAGAGATCATAAAAAAGAACATAAAAATGTAGAAAGATCTATATAGCAGCTCTTTCTGTGGTGGCAAAGAATTGGACATTGAGGGGATGCCCATCCTTTGGGTAATGGTTTAATACATTGTGGTAGATGCATGAATGTAATGGCGTACTACTGTGCTATAATAAATAATGAGCAGGCAGATTTCAGAAAAATCTGGGAAGATTTACATGAACTGATGCTGAGTTAAGTAAGCAGAACCAGTAGAAAATTGTACCCAGTAAGAGCAACACTGTCTGATTATCAACTATGACTGACTTAGCTGTTCTCAGTAACACAATGATCCACAATAATTCCCAAAGACTCACGATGATCCATATCCAGAGAAAGAACTATGAAGTCTAAATACAGATCAACGCAGACTATTTTCACTTTTTTGTTGTTTTTTTTTTCTCGTTTTCCCCTTTTGTTCTGATTCTTCTTTCACAACATGACTAATGCTTAATATGATCATATGTGTATAGCTTATATCAGATTGCTTGGTGTCTTGGAGAGAGGAGAGGGGAGGGAGGGAAGGAGAAAAATTTGGAACTCAAAATCTTATAAAAATGAATGTTGAAAACTCTCTTTACATGTGATTGGAAAAAAATAGAATGCTATTTAAAATCTTTAAAAAGGACACCCTACATATTATAACCTTCCTCCCTACCTCCCACCCAATATTCCTTGAAAGTAGAGACAGGGTTCCTTTTTCTTCTTTGTTTATCAAACTTCACTCTCATATCACCAGAACCTACAATGTGTATATACTAGGTGCTTAGGAAATGTATGTTGGATTGGATATTTAGAATGGTTCTAACCTGACTATGGGAGCATTGTCTGAGTGGGTTTCTCCTGACTTAGTCATATTTCTCTGATACTAAACCCAAATAACTAAAATAAATCTATGCCTACACACATAGATATGCCCATGTATGCACCACATATACACAAGTCTGCTTGTACAAGAAATCAGAAGCTCATGAATTTGAGTGAGCTCTGGTGGACACAAGTTAGGGTTTGATGAAGAATGGTGGCCCCAAGATCAGAGGAGAAAAGGCCATTCCCAGCTTTGGCTGCTAGCAGAAGTTATATCCATTGCTCTGGGCAACCAAGAAGATCATGAGCATGCTTCTGTATTATCTTCTTTCTCAGTGCTTGGTTCTACCCTGCGATTGCTAGCTTGGAGAAAGACCCAAACAGAGGAGTTAATCTGAATACCAGGGCATCCTTAAGAAGTGATTATTTTCTGTCACTTAATGTTTCTCCAATATCACATAATTACCAGCTAATAAGCCAGTCGTGTCGGAGCTGCTGAATTGATATTTATCATCTCACAGCCAAACAGAGGGCTCCCATTACAATCAGACCATCTCATCTCAGACAATGGGTAGCATTTACTCCCACCTCAGTCTGCTTTAAATACTCTTCCATCTAACTCAATTAACTAGGAATTTAGAAAGTCAGAATAGGTTAAGCCCCCTCTAATGGCAGACTTCTTTCCATCTTAACTAAAATTAATTGCAGCCTCATTTTTCCAAAGTATGATAAATGTCATGCTAATTAAATAGTGTTAACCGTCCCCGCTATAATTATTTTAACACAGAAAAAATATAACTATGTTATTAAGTGTGCTCCTTAGTCAAGAGGGCTCACTAGCTATGCTGAAGACTGTTCATTCAAATATCTCACATGATTTTGGGGAAAACTTCATTTCCATGTACTGGGGTGGAAATGTTTCACTATGGAAAATAGAAGTTTTGTCTCCAAGTCACAGGGAAGGAGTCCATGGTTTAGTTGGTCCACAACCACCAAAAACAGTTCTTAAGAAAATGTCTTCTCTTGAAGACTCTTCAAGACATTTGGCTGGATTAGTTTATTACATTTCAAATTGGCCCCTCTACCTCCAAAGATGTGGATTCTTTATCATCGAAGCATCCTATGATTTCAGTCCTATTAAAGGTTGCATATAGTGTATAAACATTGCATATAGTGGAAAGATTTCTGTGCCTGGAATCAGGAAAAGCTGGGTTCCAATCCTACAACACTCACTAGTTGTGTGACCCTGGACAAGTCACCTCCTCTTTCTATGCCTCAATTCCACACTCTGGAAAATGGGGATAATAATTTTCTAACTTCCCTCACAGAGTTAGTTATACAGAAAGCACTTCAGAAAACTTAAATGGGTGTAGCAATGGGAGTCATTGTTTTTGGTCTCTAACTTTAGACCTTTCATAAAGAAGAATCATTGGAGAATTCAAAGAAAAATGTTGTAACTGACACTTTAAGGTTTGCCAAGTTATTGACATATGGGATCTCTAGCTGCTATTATTACAACTATTACAGGGATTAGGAAATCTCTCAGTGCTCTAGTCAGGCAGTCAGGTATATAAATATTTATTAAGCTCCTACTATGTGCCAGTCACCATGCAAAACTCTGTGGATTACAAAAAGAGACAGAAGAAAGCCCCTGGCTTTCAGGAGCTCACAATCTATGCTACAGGCAGCCTACTGAGGCTGCTGGAAAGTGTCCTCCACAGGTGGAAGACCTAGCTCTCTTACCCAGAAATCCTGTATGTCAACGATATTTCTGGCACAGTTCCTGCAAAACTAGGAAGTATCCTATAATACCCATTGTTAGAATTACCAGTGGTACTCAAATAGAATTTACTTTCCTGGATGCCATGTCACATGACTAATTTACCTAATTGCCCTCCCAGTCTTTGTTGACTTTTTTTTTTGAACAAGATCCATTGTCTCCTCAGGCCTCCACCTTGTTGTCTGGATGCTGGTGGTTTGCTGTTTTGGGTGGGTTTTTGTTATTGTTCTTTAATCTTTCCCTACTTCATAGAAACATATAGAGTGAAAGAACTCTGAGGTTCTCTAGGCTAATTTTACATGGAATGAAACTGAGGCACATAAAAGTTAAATGACCCCTATGCTGAGTGGCAAAGTAGTCACTGAAACCTAGACCCTTTGCTGTCAGAACCAATGTTTCATTTACAAGCGAAAGTTCTTCTCATAGAAGTTGACTCATTGTTTCAGCCAGGTATGTTTTAATGGCGCTTCTGTCTTTCAATGTGTTAAACTTTCCTCTGAACATCAGCTCCCTTGATAGAATAAGCATGGCGTCTATGTCATTTCCCAGGAAACAGATAACAATGACTCCTCCAAACTGCCCAGCATAGTCTTCAAGGCCCTGGACACTGGGTTTCAGCTGCCTCTTCATCATGATCAGCTATGACTCACCTCCATAACTCTCTGCTCCATTCACATAGCATCTCAAATGCATAACCTGCTGATGCTTACAGAGCTCTGCCTCATTCATCATTTCCTCTGCTAATCCTCAAAATAGTTCCTGAGGTGGGTGGTAAAGTTCAGGGAATGCTCCATACACTCCAAGGTTTCTCTAAATATTTTCAGTCAGTCACCAAGCATTTATTATATCCTTACACTATGCCAAGCTCTGGGGACAGAAACATGTGCAGAAAGAGTTCAGTCCCTCAAGGAGCTTATGTTCTAATGGGGGAAGGCAATACATACTGAAAAGGGGGACGGGACCTTGGTAGGCAGTAGAGGGTGTGAAAGAGGGAGTCCTTAGGGGATTGGAGAGGAATGCGATGTGGCTGGCCTCTAATGGAGATTCTAGGTGCAGCAATCCCATCAGAGAGAGAAGCCTTAGCGGCAGGGGGTTCATCCAGTGTGTGAATTTCAGGGTTTCTGGGGCATGGAAGAACAAATATAGAGTGAATAATGGAGAGTAAATATAACATGGATATTTCTAACTCTTTGTCACTGCTTGATTTTCCTTAATGACCTTCCTCTTCCCTCTCCCCATTTGACTAAGCCCTAGCTATTCTTCAATTTTCCATCTCAGTCCTCACCTTTACCAATGAGTCTCCCTTGATTGCTCTTATCCTCATTAGTCATTTCCTTATTTATACACTTACAGCATTTATTGTCAGAGCCTCTCCCTTGGTACTTGTTCTGATAATTACTCGTATTTTTATTCATCTATTTCTGTGAACATATTATATCCAACTATTTATCTATTGAAGCTACTCAAGGACAGAGGCCATAAACTGAATTTTCCCCTCTCTCCTCTAGCTCCCAGCCCATAAACAGCAAGAATTTCACTTATTTGAAATCCTTGGGGAGAAGGTTAAGTTTTGGCAAAGCTGATTATCTATCCATTTTGCAATTGATTAAAAATGCCCTCCTCATTTTTGCTATTTCCATTCTACTCTAGACATTTTAGTTCTTCATGTATCCTTCAAAGGGGCATTCTGTGCACTACTTCAATTAGCCTGTTGCTTCCATGGGCCACATTAGCCCTTTGAGGCTCAGGTCTCTGAAGCCATAATGCTTCTTGATTTTGTTTCTCTAAAATTTTATTATCAGGAACAACCCTGGATCTTAGATGGAGGCTGACAGGTCAATGGTCTTTGTTGTTTTATTGGAGCAGATGCAGAATTTTTCAAGCCTATTTTCAAAGGGTGTTATTTGGGGGGAAGGGAGACAACCCACCTGAGAAGGTAATTGCTCATTTAGGATTGTCATACAAAATCACTATTTGTGAACAGATCCTTGGCATCACAAATCAGAAAAGCACCTTCTGGCCGCACCCGATGGGCCAATTGATTTTCTCGCCATGAATGTAGGAAACACTGGGCAGTCAACAAGCCCTAATAACACCCAGACTGCTTGATTAAAACAGCATAATTGAATGAAGCCCACATGGCACTGCAAATGAGGTGTACATACAGATTTACACAAAAAAAGAGATTAATGCCCCCTTTCCTGGGCCCAATGCTCTATTATCTTCTGTAGCTGGCATCTCCCTGGGTGTATTTCAATGGTCCATGATAATAGCTGCCACTGGAATGAAAGCCACAGCATGGAGGGGTGCTGAATTAGCCAGTCATGTTGACAGCTGACACATCTGCTGGGGCCAAATGTTCTGGATTTGATATTGACCATCCTACCTTCCACTGTGGGATACCTCCTCCCTCCTTTTGCAAATTGCTTCTGGGCCTCGAAATCCCAGTAATCGCCAAACATAACACGTGCATCCAGCCCACACTTAAACTCTTCCAGCAGCTTAAGAGTAGCAACCTGTAGTAGCCAAGAGCGGGAAGTACACTACCATGTAACAGATAGCCCCGGTCCAGGTTTTAGGATAACTGGGATACTGAGCCAACTCTCCCATTATCTTGTGGAGTGACCTTGGTCAAATCACATCCCGGGTCTGGGACTCAGCTCCCTCCCTTGTAGGTGGAGGAGAGGGATGAAGAGTGGTAGGAAATAGTGTCTGAGGAGCCTCCCATCTCTTACATTCCCTGTTTTGAGGTACCTGTTGTTTGCTATCTGTTTGACTCCAGGCAACTTTCATGACTTTCTTTATCTGTAAAATAGAGATGATAATCCCTTCCCTAGCCATCTCAAAAGATTATGGCAAATGTACAATGAAACACTGGATATTCAAAAGACTATGCAAATTATTAGAGTTATAAATCCCCAATGCTCATTTGATTGGATTTTGAAAATATGTATAAATTGGCTTATCATGGATTTCCTCCAAACCAGGAAAAAAAAAAGGACAAGGCATTTCTGTTCAGGATTAACTAAAGAACCAAATTTCACTTGATGAAACAAACAGCCTAGGAGTCACTGACTCAGAGATAGTATGGTTAAGGGGGGTCAGAGCCAAGGTGGTGGTGTAAGAGCGGGAAAACTTTGTATGCCCCCCCAAAACCACCTCAAATACCTCTACAATCACTCAATAAAAGCTTTAGGGCTACAGAGCCCACAAAGTGACAGAGAGAAACAAACTTCCCGATGAAGACAGCCCAGCAGGCAGACAGGAAGGATTCATCACAGCACACTAGGAGCAGCACCCAGCCCCACATGAACCCATGGTTTTAGCCCCAGGGCAGCCTGAACAGCCAGGGCTGGAGGGACTTCAGGAGAGTGGATCACCAGCAGCTGTGGTAGTTTCCAGAATTATCAGTCCATACATGACAAAGACAAAGTGAGAGATCAGTGTGGACTTTGGGAACAGGGGGTCCGGGTGCGTGGTCCAGGCTCTGCCCCCTGGAGGGAGAAGTGGTTGAAGCACAGTGGCTGCCACTGCATGGCTGTTTCACAGTTCCTGGCCTGCAGATTGCAGGGAGATTAAGTAACCAGTTTGAGGGGCAATCACTCTGGTTTTAATCTGCTTAGATATGAATTGATGTCTAGGGTGGAGGTCCTGGGGTGGGTGACCAGAGTGCCAGAGATAGTGGAGGCTTCTGAGAGGCACCCAACTAATAGCTCCAGCAGCTGAGAGAACCCCAGCAATTTGGGACAAAGCTCTCCTCTCTGGAAGCAGAGTTCTAAGGCAGGAAAAAGCTCAAAAAGTGAAGTAATTGAGTGTCAACTTAAGGAAGCAAAGCACGCACAGTGATCCGACTTTAGACTCCTATTTTTGGGGACAAAAAGTATCAAAGCATGGAATAGGAGGAATACAACAAAGTTAGAACTCCTGTACCAAAAGCTTCCAAGAAAAATATGAATTGGTTACAGGCCACAGAGGAGCTTAAGAAGGATTTTGAAAACCAAATAAGAGAAGTGGAGGAAAAATTGAGAAGAGAAATGAGAATGATGCAAGAAAATCATGAAAAGAAAATCAACAACCTGACTGAAGAAAATAACACCTTAAAAATAGACTAACTCAAATGGCAAATGAAACTCAAAAAGCCAATGAGGAGAAGAATGCTTTAAAAAGCCAAATTTGCGAGATGGAAAAAGAATCTCAAAAGCTCACTAAAGAGAATACTTCCTTCAGAATTAGATTGGAGCAAATGGAAGCTAGTGACTTTATGAGAAATCAAGGTACTATTAAACAGATCCAAAAAAATGTAAAAAAGAAAAAATAGAAGACAATGTGAAATATCTCATTGGAAAAACCACTAACCTGGAAAATAGATCCGGGAGACATAATTTAAAAATTATTGGACTACCTGAAAGCAATATAAAAACAAACAAACAAACAAACAAAAACCTAGAAATTCAAGAAACATCAAGAAATTCTCAAGGAAAATTGCCCATATGTTTCAGAACCAGAGGGCAAAATAGAGGTTGAAAGAATCCACCAATCACCTCTTGAAAAAGATCCCAAAAAGAAAATTCCTAGGAATATTATAGCAAGGTTCCAGAGTTTCCAGATCAAGGAGAAAATATTTCAAAAGGCCAGGAAGAAACAAATTGAGTATTGTGGAAACACAATCAGGATAACATGGGATCTGGCAGCTTCCACATTGAGGGTTTGAAAGGCTTGGAATATGATATTCCAGATGCCAAAGGAGCTGGGATTAAAACCAAGAATCACCTACCCAGCAAAACTGATTATCAGGTTTCAGGGGAAAATATGGTCATTCAATGAAATAGAGAACTTTCAAGCATTCTTGATGAAAAAAAAAAAACAGAGTTGAATAGAAATTTGACATTCAGATACAAGAAGCAAGGGAAGCATGAGAAGGTAAACAGGGAAAAGAAATCGTAAGGAACTTATCAAAGTTGAACTATTTACATTTCTACATGGAAAATGATAATTGTAACTCATGAAACTTTTCTCAGTATGAGAATAGTTGAAGGGAATATATATATATATATTCCCTTCAACTATTATATATATATATATATATGTGTGTGTGTGTGTGTGTATACACATATATACACATACACATACATACATATGTAGCTACGTCTATATGGGTATATGAATAGATATGTGAGTGTGTGTATATATGTGTACAGATATACATAGAGAGAGGACACAGGACCAATTGAATGGGAAGGGATGATACTTAAAAGGTGAAATTGAGAAGTGAGAGAGGAATATAATGAGAGGAGATGGGGAGAGACAGAATGGGGTAAATTATTTCATAAAAGAGGAAAGGAAAAATGCTTACAATGGAGGGGAAGAACAGAAAGGCAAAAGGGAATGAGTCAACCTTACTCTCATTGAATTTAGCTTAGGGAGGGAATGGCATATACACTTAATAGGGTATCTTGCCCTATGGGACAGTAGGGGGGAGGGGATGAGAGGGGGGTTGATGGAGGGGAGGTCAGGTTGGGGCGAGGGAAGTTGGAAGCACACCCTTTTGAAACGGGACAGGGTCAAAGTAGAGAATAGAACAAGTGGAATGGGTGGTATAGGATGGAGGGAAATACAGTCAATCTTTCCCAATATATCCACTATGGAAAAGTTTTGTGTAGCTACACATGTACAATCTATATTGAATTGCTTATCTTCCAGGTAAGGGTGGGTGACGAGGGAGAAAGGAAAATAATCCGGAATTCAAAGTTTTAAAATCGAATGTTTTAAAAAATATATTATTATTATTTTATATTCGATTGGGAAATAAGATATACAGGCACTGGGGAATAGACATCCATCTTGCCAAACTGGAAAATTGGAGGGGGGATGGGGAGAATATAGGAGAGAGCAGATTGGGGGAGGGAGTATACAGTGGGATCACTGTTTTGGGATGTTGGGTAAGGGAAAGATGGGGAGAAAATGTGTAACTCAAAATCTTGTTGAAATGATTGATGTAAATTAAAAATAAACATAAAATTTAATAAAAATAATAGGACAACATAAATAAACTCTGTTGTGCTCACTGCTTTTAGAATTGAACTAAAGATGATTAATTGAGATTATTATTGAGATGGATTTAATTTACAAATATTATTTGACTCCAAAAATTAATCTATTACACAAAATGACACCTATGCTATAATGTTTCCACAATAAAATAAATTTTTAAAAGAGGGAGAAAAAAGAAATAGTATGGTTCACTTTAAAGACCAGAGCAAAATGTCATATCTTCATTCTCCCTTAACTTCAGTCTTCTCAGAGACAACCAAAAGTAAGAACAAATGAAGAAATCAGAAAATTGATTTTATTATCAGGGTTATTACAGCAGGTTCTTGTAAGGGCCTGTACTCTAGTCCAGGGATGCCCCAAGAAAAATCCTTTCTAGAACATCCACAGCCTAGAGATTTGCTTAAAAAATGTTCAAGGATGGGAAAGCTCATCACAACCTGAAGGTGAAATGTGTCAACCAAAGTTAGAGAGAGTCAGTACGAGCAGAGACAGAATTTGAGTCTGATTCTTCTTACTACACATCCAGTTTTCTTACAACTGTGCTACTAGTGACTAGAGAGTGAAGGTGAGTTCAATGAAATCTAGGTGGAAGAGTAGTGTGGTATGTTCTCCTAGAGAAAAGAGGGAGCCGTTGGTGGTTTTTGATTATGGAGGTAGCAAAGTCAGTTTGGTGCTTTAGGAAGATTTCAAGAATGAAATTCTGAAGACACAAAGGGAAACAATTCTAGCAATGAGGAAAAATGGGCTTTGTGGGAAGAGACCTATGAAATCCTAGGCAACTCACCAACAACTGTAGATTTTTTTAAAGGACCATATGAAACACACAAAAGAAAATATATCAAATACTCCAGTATTAAATAAACACAAAGACCACAGTTACTGGAATAAGGACTCGATATTTGACAAAAATCCCCTGGGAAAATTGGCCAGTAATATGGAAGAAATTTGGTTTAGCTCAACACCTCACACACTGTGCCAAGATAAACTCTAAATCTGTGTGACCTAGTTATAAAGATCACATCATAAGCAAGTTAAAGAAACGTGGAAAAATACAAATTATATATATGTATATATATATGAGATAAATTAGTGATAAACAAGGAATATAGAACACAGAAAATAAAATGGATAATATTGATTACATATTTTTTTAAAAAAATTGTACAAATATAATAAATCTAAAACCAAAAGGAAAATAACCAGTAAAAAAAAATCTTTGTAGTAAATTTCTCTGTTTAACACCTCATATCCAAGATATATATGGAATTGATTCAAACTTAGAAGAAAAAAAGAGTCATTCCCCCAAATGAAAAATAGTCAAAGAATATGAACAGACAGATATCAAGGGAAAAATATTGATAGCCATATGCTTCCAAATCATGATTACTTAGAGAAATGAAAATAAAATCAATTATGAGTTCTCACCTCCCACTGATTGGATTGGCAAGGATGACAAATGGAAAATGACAAGTGTTGGAAGGTCTGTAGGATAGCTAAAACATTGACACATTGCCGATGTGAATATATACTCTAACTCTGCAAAGTAATCTGGAATGATACACATTGAATTACTAAACAGTACCTGCCTTTTGGCCCAGCTATATCAAAAAAGAGGGGGAAACTCTTTATGTGATGTTTGTGCTTTATCAAGCTCTTTGGAGCAGCTCTTTTTGTGATAGTAAACTAAGGGACTGCCCATAATTTGAGGAATTGCTGCATAAGCTATGGTATATGACTGTAATGGAAAGCTACTGTGGTATCAGAAATGAGGAAATAGGTGGTTTCAGAGAAACAGAATGACTTACATGAACTGTTACAGAGTGAAATGAGCATAACCAAAGGAACAATTTATATTGTAGCATCAACATTATTGAAAAAAAAAGAATCATTTTCATGATTTTTATGAATTGATAAAAGTGAAATTAATATTTTCAGAATTCTAATAATCTGAACAATTTGTAAATCAACATTGTAAAAGCACCTCACACTGCTCAC
>NW_027186310.1:1189862-1192830 GCF_028583685.1 Petaurus breviceps papuanus
GAAAATTTATTGTTTGGGGTGAATGGCAAGGTAATGATGGACAACAAAGAAAAGGCAGAGATGCATATTCCTTATTTGGCTTCTATTTTCTCTGAAAACAAAAGCATGACCTTTCCCTTTGGAAGTGCGAGAAGATGAGGGACCCATATGGAATCACAGCCCCCACCCCCAAAAAAGCAAGGAGATAGAAAGGGAGCCACTAGGTCCCTTTGCTGAACTGAAGTCACCAGACCAAGACTTGTAGCTCTTAAAACTATACCGTTGGACTCTAGAAGAAATGGCAGGTGGGATTTCTGAACCATTGTCAATGATGGGTAAAAGATTATGGAAGAGGATGTGGTACTACATACTTAGAGAGGTATGAATTCTATCCTGATTTTCAAAACCAAAGAAAGGAAGAACTAGAGTTGGTCAGTCAGTCATTATTCCTTTATTATGTATTGCCTATCAAGTACTGTGATAATTGGTAGAGATACAAAGAAAGGCAGAGACATAGTTTCTCCCCTCCAGAAGCTCTACTCTAGAAGTAGAATCCAACTAGAACCCTTGACCTTGGCTTCTACTCCTGGGAAACTTCTATGAACTTTCAAAGAGTTGGGCATAGAAAGTGTTTCAGTAATTAACTAGAATATAAATAACTTCATCAAGAATAAGTCATGGTACATTTACCTTATTTACTTTCTTCACAGGACAATATTTCTGAAGGAATAGATGAAGGAAACTCAATGGTTAAAGTTTATCTAGATTTCAGTCTACCTTTTGATAAAGTATCTCATGCTATTTTATTCTAGAATGTGAAGAGATAGGCATTAAACAATGATACAATCAGTGAATTCCAAATTGGTCATGTGGTCAGTCAAAAAGTACTGGCTAAGGATGGATATAGAATAGTTTGTTTTTTCAAAAGTTTTAGTGGTATATTTTTTAATGTTGTTAATTTACCCAATTTAAAATTTGAAATAATATGCCTGGCAATGAATCTTACTTTATGACAAAGAAAAACAGTTGAACAATATAAAATAATTCAATGAATGTGCTTAACAAATACACAACATTCTGCACCCATCATCCCCTACCTCTCTACCAAGAAGCAAAATGTAATATGCTCTGCCATCTGTCACCCATATTGGTCAGTTCATTCACATGATCATATTTATCACAGGAAAAGAAAAATGGTATAGGGAACCAATTAGAGAGATCCAATTGACATCAGGAAGATTTAATTCCCTATTTTTCTTGTCCACCAGGTGCGAGACCATGAACAAGTCATTCAGTGCCTAAGTGACCAAAGAACTATTGAAAACTGTAAGTTAGGGAAGTTAACTACAGCTACAAACTCCTAGGACCATAGGATGAGAACTGGGTGCATCCTTACAGTTCATTAAATCGAGTCTTCACATTTTGAAGATGGAGAAACTGAGATTCAAAGATGTTAAATGATTGGCCCATCATCATGAAGATAATGTATCAGAGACAGGACTATATCAAGGCAAACATGTTTTGTGTAGTGTTCTCCTGGATCGGTTTAATTTATTCTGCAAGGTTTATGCAAGTCAATCAGTGAAAAGCATTTAAGTATTTACTATTGTGTCTTGATCTGTACTGATTCTTATAATGACTCTCTGAATGCCTTATTCATTGTTTCTTGCTAATCAATAGTATATAAGTATGTTCTTGTGCCATAATTTATTAGTGATTCCATATGTGGTGGACATTCCATTTGTTTCCTGTTTGGGCTCCTATAAACAAAATTCCCAGGCTCTTTTTAAATCTTTTTCCTGTTCTTTAGCATCATTAACTCAAATAACTAATTTTCTTGGAATCTCCCCTTTTAGCAGGTGAAGGTCACTTTCTACCCTCATCATACCCCCTTTGCTTCGTTGTACAACCAGCATACGCATAAGGCTGTTGGGATTCCTGCATCATCTCTGACAATTGGGTAGCTATGGAAAGAAAGAACAGTGACATATTTTGATGGGTTTTCTGTTTTGCAAGAGCTTAATGATGACAGGCAAGACAATCTTATGGAGGAGGATGGGACAGTTTCTCAAACAGACAGGGGATCCAGTACAGAGGAGATTTGAAACAGCTTTAAATATACCTAAATGAGTAGGAAGCAGAGCTATTCCTCTGACCCAGGGAATTCTGCAGCAGCTCTGGCCCCACTGGTGAGTTATAGACATCATCCTGCCGAGATGACTACAAACGGAGACTAAGGAATGGAGCTATTTGGAACCTCATTATATCTATTTTTACCCATCAAGTCACAAAGACTTCATCACTGTCGAGCTCCTTTCAGAAAGTAAGAGGCAAGGAATTCACTGTTTCATCACGTAGGAGACTTTGGGGAGAACTGAACAACAGGGAAGTAGCCCTCCTTTTGAGGTCGTTATTTCTTTCCAAAAGAGTCAGGGCTTTAACTGGGGGCGGATCCTGTGTGTGCATGGGTGCATGTGCATGCATGTGTGAGTGTGTGCACATGTGTGTCCCTGGGAGAGGCAGGGGCACAGACAATGTGTAGGAGGATGCAAGAGAAAAGCAGAAATTGGCAACTCTCAGTCCATTTCTGAGAAGAGCCCAGTTTGTGCGCCGCCCCCGCCTCCGGACACCAAGAATTTGCTTATGAAATGCTTGGAATTGGACAAAAGAGAGCACTTGTCAGAGCAGAGTAAAGGGCTGAGAATTGGAAGGATTCTTTTAGTAGTAGTAGTAGTAGTAGTAATAGTAGTAATTTCTGGAATAAAAACAAACATTTCCATAGCATAGCATAATAAAAAGATGATTGCATACGAAACTAAAAATTGATACTATAAGATGATGACCCTGAAACTCAGAGTCAGGCAGACATTTGCCTATGGTCATGAAAGTGGGAAATAGCAGAGGCAGGATTTGAATCAAGGTCCTTTGGCTCAGAATTCAGTGTGTGTGTGTGTGTGTGTGTGTGTGTGTGTGTGTGTGTGTGTGTGTG
>NW_027186310.1:1192840-1196299 GCF_028583685.1 Petaurus breviceps papuanus
GTGTGTGTGTGTGTGTGTGTGTGTGTGTGTGTGTGTGTGTGTGTGTGAGTGTGTGTGTGTGTCTGTGTGTGTTTTATTACATAACCCTGAACCAGACATTATTCTCTTCGCCAGAAAAAAGTGGCATTTGAGAGGTCACACAACTACCAAAGATGCAATAATTCGATAAAACAAAAATATCAGGTGGCAGCTGAATGCAGGAGAGGTGCTGGCCATGGGGGATACTGAGTTTAGAAAGTTCTAACTCCATCCTTCATGGAGCTTCTTGCCTTCAGGAAAGAGGAGGGGCCCAAGCACAGGGTCTTGCACACAGTAAAGGGTTATTAAATGCTCATTGAATAACTTATATACAGAGACAACTATTGACAAAGGAAGAATGTGATTAGGTCTTCAGAGAAATAGTCACATTTCAGTTGGGCCTGAGAGCTCAGTAGGTACCAAAGAGCTTCCAAGATTCAGGGTCCATGTTGGTGACTGAGGAACTCTGCCCTTCTCCCTACTTTACCAAGCATTCAAAGGGGCCATTCTGTCCCTCCCACTCATTCACCCAGGAATTAAAAGGGCCATTCCATCCTTTCCCCTGATTCATCCAAGATCCAAAGGGATCCACTGGACTCTATGGTTGCTGACAGGTATTGGAGTTTGAGCTCCTGCTTTTAGAAGAAGGCAGATCTCTGTGCTCTGACTCACAAAGCTAGAGTTTCTTAAGCTCTTCGTTTAGTGTCTTCATGGTCTTTATCATGAGAGACTCCTAGTAACTGGGACATGTTAAGATCTAACCTTCTGAAGTGCCTCATCTGTCAGAGGCAGTTTGGTAGAGCAGATAGAGGACTGAGCTTTGGAAACAGAAAAGGTCTGGATTCAAATCCTGAATCTGGCTCATACTGGCTGTGCTGACCCTCACCAAGTCAGCAGGTGCCTAATCAATCTGCAACAATAAAGGCACTTGCCACACTGGGAGTTCTCTGTACTGATAAAATCACTTTAAGCCCAGCCAAGGGGTGAGGGGATATTTGCTATTCCATTTGTGGTCCATGGAGAGACTGGATCAGTAGGCACTTTAAACCCAACCTAACTGGGTGGATCCTTGTGTAATGGAGGAGGAGGCGTGGGCTGGGGTGGAAGTGAGTGGTTAGCAGGCATCATTACACTCTGACGCTCATGTATAAGGATGTGCAGAATACTGAGCCCCAGGCCTAAGGGCATGCAGGGACCCCTGTATTTTCCTATTATTTCCTGCCTTTAAAGCACCTTTTCTTTCCTGGGGAATATTCAATAATCCATAAATCCATTCTTTAGGTGGGAACTCTTCTCTTGGGCAGCATAAAAACTTTAAGTGGCCTTCCCTTTTTCTCCCCTGCCATTCCTTTTGGCCAAGTGAGCAGCTCATCAGCCCTAGAGTGGCCCATGACGTGGCCTGGCTTTACAAGGTAACAGCTATAGCCAGTGTCAGGTCAAGGATTAGGGCTCCTTTCTCCAAATTCTATGTTCTTCATCTACAATTTCTGTAACTTTTTTTTAAAGCAGTTGGGGTTAAGTAGCTTGCTCAAGGTTACACAGCCAGGTATTTCTGGGTGTGGTACTAAGTATCTGAGTCTGGATTCGATCCCAGGTCATCCCGACACTGGAGCCGGTGCTCTTACTCACTGAGGCACCTGGCCGCACCTAAGCAATTGGGGTTAAGTGACTTGCTCAAGGTTACACGGCCAGGTGTTTCTGGGTGGGTGCTAAGTGTCTGAGCCCGGATTCTATCCCAGGTCTCCTGACTTTGGGGTCGGCGCTCTTCTTCACTGTGCCACCTGGCTGCCTCAATTTATGTAACTTTTTAAGGTCTGCAAAGAGCTTTATGTACACAATTTCATTTTATCCTTATAACAGCTTCATTCTAATTTCACAAATGTAGAAACTGAAGTCAAAAGAGGCTGAGTAACTTGCCAGACTCACATAGTGAGAAGGACTCAAAGTCAGGTTTCCCTGTCCCCAAGTCCTCCCATAGCCAGCCCTTCCTCTTGTCCTTGTCTCTGGGGTCCAGTTTCCTTCTCATCAAGGGCTTGGTTTCCACGCTTTTCTAAGAACCCTGATAGCTCTTTCACTCTTTGCGGTTTCCTCATCTGCCAAATGGGGAGCTGGGTCAGTCTTCGTGATTCCCAGAGCTCTGGCTCTGTTCTTTCATGAAATAAATTGCCCCGCTCAAGACACAACTTTTCTGAGCCTCAGTTTCCCTATCTATGAAACAGTGATAATAATGGAAGCTCTGCCTACTTCACAGGGATGCTAGGAGGCTTGAATGAGATACTTACTGTACATGAAAGGGCTACATAAAGGTAAGTTATTATTATTCCTTTTTGATGCACTCTGGTAATTTCCAATGGTGGAGCTACATTTTCTGGGGAAAGTGTGTCAGCCAATTGACTGTTCTTTATTTTGCCTAGAAATGAACTAATTTAATACTGTCTTGGAATATTCCAAGAAGAGAAATTCAAATGATTTAAATAGTGCCCATTGCCAGGGAGATGGCTGCTGTTTGTTGATCTGTCAGAGGCTGTAGGCGCAGGACTCAGATGAAATTTCCGAGATAAGGTAACTGGAGGATTTCTGAGAACTCTTTGCTCTGTGATAGAAAATATGCCCAGGAAACAACTTTTTAGTAAGCTATTGAATTAGAGGAAGCTGAAATGGATGGGTCTTGTCCTCAGGAAAATAAAAAATATTCAGCCATTATCTATGTGTATTTGTGTGGTTAGAAGTTCTGATCAGAAACTGTATTAAGGTTTTTTTTTAATGAACTTTCAAATTCTAATCTCAGGTAAGGTCCCTCTGCAGTGTCACAGAATCTCTCTGAATTGGAAAGGCAGTGGGTGGGGGTAGTGAGAGTGCTGGTACCTGCTCCAATATTTAGTTGGACAGAAAATGTAATAATAAGGAAGAATATCATGCCAGCCTTAATATACCCTCTTGGTACAATAAAGTGGCTCACAAAAAAATTGGAAAATAGCTCCAGAAAAGCTAGTATGATGTTAATAATAAAGACATATTAAATAATCATAGGCCTCCATACCACTTCCTAACAGTCTCTATACTGTGTCTTCTGTTTTCAAGTTATAATCTCATCTCCCTCCCCCTAAAATCTTGGTCTCTGTCCTTAGATCTTCAGGCTCTGATAGGTGAGCTCTCATACTGTTTTACAGGAACCCAGACCCGCCCCCTCCAAGCTATTTCCTGGAGGTCTTTTCATGACTGTACTGTTCACATCTCCCCCACCTACCACCCCAATTTCCAGTACATTTCTAAATATTGTCTTCTACCATTAGAATGATCTCTACTTGACTGTCAAGACGATCTTAATTATAATTGTATTCTAAGCATTGAGTGCAGTGCCTGGCACATAGTAAGGGTTTAATTATGTTCTATCTCTATCTATCTATCTATCTATCTATCTATCTATCTATCTATCTATCT
>NW_027186310.1:1196309-1209898 GCF_028583685.1 Petaurus breviceps papuanus
TCTATCTATCTATCTATCTATCTATCTATCTATCTATCTATCTATCTATCTATCTATCTATCTGTCTGTCTGTCTGTCTGTCTGTCTGTCTGTCTGTCTGTCTGTTTCTGTTGGTCTGTTGGTCGGTCTGTCTATCTATCTAATTCAGCTTTTGATCAATAAATCAATCAATGAATTCTAACAGAAAATAGGTCACTTATGGATGGAGCTTATGGAATGCCTACATTCTAAGAATGGAACCCAAAGACCTTCCATGGTTGACATCTACATGAGTGAAGACAACAACATATTGCTGAAGAATAGCCAAAATAATGGATGAATCAAGCCGAGTTGTTTGAGGATTTAATAGGATTACAATGATAATTTATGCCCAAATCATTATCACCAGAAGTAATAGAAGGATCATCTTTAAGGACATAGTGATAAATATAACTTATGTAAGAAAATGGCAGAAACATCACTGCAGACTGGAAAAAATTAGGAAGAACCCAATGCCAAAAGAGATGACCTGGTAGTCAACATAAGCAATCTTTGATTTTTCTCAGACTGGCAAATCTCCCTACTACAAACATTCACTCTAAAATATCTTGAAGGACTCAACTAGTAAATGATACTGAAACTGGATTTTATCACACACTAAAATGTGACCCATACCCTTCCTCTACCACTGGCATAACACTGATTCCTAAAACTTAAGAATACATTTGTTATTAGCTAGCATTTATATAGGGTTTTAAAAATAACATGTTCTCCAATGACATATAAAAACAATTTTTAACATCCCTTCAAAAAATTCAGTTGCAAATTCCACCCGCCACCCTGAAAATGTAATCATTTGATGTCAATTATACTGAAGTTTTAGCTTAAGCTTAAATGCTTTGGTTACATAATAAGATGGGACTCATTGGAAAAGCCCGATGTTGGGATGTTGGGAAAGATTAAAGGTAAAAGAAGAAGGGGATGAGAGAGAATGAGATGGATGGACAGTGTCATGGAAACAATGAACATGATCTTGGATAGATTTTAAGAGATAGGAGAGTATAGGAGGGCCTGGAGTACTACGGTCCTTGGGATCATGAAGAGTCAGACATGATTCAATGACTGAAGAACAACAACATATGCATTTGTTCATTCAAAACACATTTCCATATTAGTCATGTTGTGAAATAAAATGGACCAAAAACCACACACACACATGCCCACACACAGATACAAACTCACACATGCACACGCACACGCACACATGGATGCTCACAAACAAGCACACACATGTACACACAAGAAATGAGATATAGAATGTTTTAATCTGTATTCAGACCCAATCAGTTCTTTCTCTGGAGGTAGATAACTCTGCATCATGAGTCCTTTGAAATTGTCTTGGACCATTCTATTACTGAGAATAGTTAAACCATTCACAATTTGCCTTGTACAATATTGCTATTACCATGTATTTCCTCTTTCTGCTCAGTGCACTTTGCATCAGATCATATATGTCTTTCCAGTTATTTTCTGAAACCACCCTGCTCATCATTTATTACAGGACAATACAATTGTATTGCAATCATATACCACAGCTTGTTCAGTCATGACCCCAAGAGATGGGCATCCCCTCAATTTCTAATTCTTTTCCACAAAGAGCTGCTATAAATATTTTGTACAAACAAATCCTTTTCCTTTTAAAAGTATATTTTTGGGATCAGACCCAGTAATACCATTGCTGGGTCCAAAGGTATTCACAGATTCATAACCCTTTGAGTATAGTTCCCAATCTTCACAAACAGTGCAATAATGTCCCAGTTTTCCCCATATTTCCTCCAACATTTATCATTTATTTTTCTGTCATGTTAACCAATCTGAAGGATGTGATATGGCACCTCAGAGTTGTTTTGATTTGTATTTCTCTAATCTATTGTGATTTAGAACATTTTATGTGACTATAGACGGCTTTGATTTCTTCATCTGTAAGCTACCTATTCATATCCTTTGACAATTTATCAATTAGGGAATGACTCCTATTTTTATAAATTTGACTCAGTTCTCTATGTATTTGAGAAATTATGTCTTTATCAGAGATATTTGCTGAAAAAAATCCTTATATTTCTGCTGTCTTTCTAATCTTGGCTACATTAGTTTATTGTGTATGTGTGTGCACGCAAAACGTTTTTAATTTAATATAATCACAATTTTTCATTTTCCATCTCAAAATTCTCATTCTGTCTCTGTCTCTCTGTGTCTGTCTGTCTCTATGTCTGTGTGTCTGTCTGTCTGTGTCTCTCTCTCCTCTCTTTTTTGTCATAATCCTTCACCTATCCATAGATTTACAGGTGAATTATTTCATGCTCTCCAATTTCTTTTTTTATGTTATTACCCTTTATATTTAAATAGACCATTGGGTGTGACAATTAAGAGATCAATGGTAACTTAGGAGAAAGAAGGCTCAAGGGCATGATGAGACTTAGAGCCACACTGCAGATAAGAAGAGGGTGAAAGGAGAGGCAATAGAGAGACAGCTATTGTAGATTCCCTTCTCAGGGTGTTTAGGCATGAAATGAAGGAGAAATATGGGATGATAGCTAGTAAAGGTGGACAGATCAAGTGAGGTTTTTTTTTAAAGGATGGGGAGACATGGGAGTGTTTGAAGGGAGTAGGCAAAGAGTGAGTATACAAGGATAGATTGAAGATAAGTGAGAGAGTGGGAATGATAGAGGAAGGAATCTGCAAGAGAAGAAGAGATTGAATGGAATCTCTCATGCATGTACAAGTATTTGACTTGGTTAGGAGAAGGCTCACTTCTTCATATGAGAGAAGGGTGAAGGAGGAGTTAGTGGCAAAGGCATCTACTTGATACTAGATGAGGAGAAGCAGAGAAGAGGGAGCTTTTGGCAAATGGGCTCGTTTTTTCCCACTAAAATATGCTATAGGTTTCTGAGCTGAGCGATTAGGGATATAGGACTAAGTAGGAGGTTTAAGGGGGGATAAAAAGTGTTGGAGAATCAGTTGTTATAAGAGGGATAGTGATTTAGTCACAGAACATAGAAAAATTGTCTTTCAGCAATGAGGGACCAGTTGAAGTTCTGTAAAGTAAAATTACAGTGGACTCAATCAGCATTAAGATTTTCTCCACTTTTATTCATTGGAACATGTATCGAGGCAAAGGTGGCAGATGGTGGGAGTGATACAAGGCTGAGGATCAGCAGGGCAAGATCAGAGATCCAATAAGGATTTATTGATTGCCTGCTTCACTTCAGAAATACAGAATCATAGTATTTGTATGTCAGAATCAACCTTCAAGGTGACCTCTAAATCTATCAAAACCTTGCAAAATCCTAAAAATCCTCAATGCTAATGTATTTTCTGGAGTAAAGATGGTCTATGCTATCCATTGACACAATAGCATAACTAAGAGAAGACAGTGGTGTGCTCAATTGAACCTGCCATATGTTATTGTTAATATGAGACTTTCCACTCATAAATGTTATAGATATTTCTTAGTATATCACAAAACCTGTCCCCATGTTCTATGGAGATGTTTCCAGGAACCAGAAATTATTTGCCTTTATAAAGTCTTACCAACAAGGATCCCTTATTGCACCCTCCCTGGACAGGGTGGATCTTTCCTAATTCTTTTCTTGACTCTTGGCTGCTCCATTCAAATTATTTAAATCATTCAATCAACAAGAATTGATTAAATTCCTACCAAGCTCTATGAAGATACAACTTCTGCTAACTGCTGAATATACAAAGGCAAAGTGCCTATCTACTCTCACAGATAACTGAATGGAGGAATTCCAAAAAAAAAGTAATCAACAAAATATAAGCAGAAACAATAATACTGGGGGTGGAGGGAATCGGGAAATACCCTTGAGGGAAGTAACCCCTGAGGTCAGTATTGAAGGGAGTTAGGGTTTCCAAGAGGCTGAGGCAAAGAAGGAAGACACTCTAACTGTGAAAGGCAAAAATGTGGCAGAGAGAGACATGATAATGGCCCATGAGATCGCTTTGTTACATTGGCAAAGAAGATCATAAGCTTCATAAAGAAAAGGAGAAGGAATCCAAAGACATGTGATGATTACAGGAACACTGAGGTTCAAAGCCACCTATTCCACCTGTAGCAGAAAAGGAATCCTCTCCAGGACAGCTTGGTCACATCCAAAGCTTGGGAGGGGTCTTAGCCCCCATTCCTTTGGCAGACTACTCAATGCCGTTTGGGAATGTTTTCATTGTTAGGCAGTTTCTCCTTGACCACTTCCCAGGGAGAAGGAGCTGTCTATAAGTAGACTGTTCTGCAGAAACCATCAGAAGTCCTCACTAAAGGAACAGTAGGGAGGCCATCCCATTTTCTCTTTGTTATGACTGATTGCCAGGGTGGGGGGAGAGGGCTTGAGTAGGTAGTGAAACATGGTGGGAAGGAAGGGGTGATTACATCTGCCTCCTATAATGGGCACATGCATGTCAAGGAGGCCACTCTGCTTCACATCCCTCTGAGAACATGCCGAGTTCTAGAGAGGAAGTATCACTCTTAGTCACTCTGTTACTCCTTGCCTGTCCATGATGGAAAGAAATGATACAGTTGAAAATGTAATGGAAATGGATATTTTCCCTGATTGCCATAAAAATGTACATTGAAGCTGTGGCAGCAAGGAAAAGAACTGGAGTGTTTTTTTTAAGGGTCAAATAATTGAGATGAAATAAATTAGTGAAATTAGGCTGCATGTCCATATTCATACAGAGAAATGCTTCTCCCTCTATATCAGATGAGACCTGTGATTCCCAGAGTTTGGCTCATCTCTGTACAGAGATCTCTTTCCCTGGTTAGCCTTTGGAGCCTTTTCCTCTGCATATTTGCAAGATATTCTGTGCAGGCCATGAAGCTGGGGTCTCTTATTCAGGGAGTCTCTCAGTTAATGGGAGGTCCTACCATCCTTCTGACTCTGGACACAGAGAAAATACTTCTGCTCTGGTCGTCCTGGGAATTCCATTGGAACCAAAGGACCCCAGGGGTAGGGAAGAGTTGGAGGTGATCTCTTTCATTCTCTCCAGCAGGTTTGAGCCAATACGTGTCAGAAGGGAATCCTTCAAAGATGATCAAGTCCTTCCCCCTTAGCAAAGGACCTTGAGAAGCAGAACCTCCCTGAAGGCCCCAGGCCATTATATTGGGGAAGATGCTTATCCTCAAGACTTCTAGTGAAATCTTTGTGGCAATCACATTTGCTCCTTCTTCCACATTGTCATTTGCTGCTGCTTGGCTCCTGACCCATGCAGTTGTCTTTCCATTCATTCCTCAACAGGCTGCTCTGGCTAGGCCTGAAGCCTGCATGAGTCTCAGTCACTACTTTGGGTCTTAGAGAGTTGCCTGGGTACTGAGAAATCAATGACTTGGCCAGGGTCACAGAGCTAGTGTATATCATGGACAGGCTTGAACCCAAATTATCTTAACTCTGAAGCTTGACACTATCCACTATGCCTCATTACCTCTTGATATAATGACAGTTTAAGCCAGCTATTTCCCCCATTTCCCCCACAACCATCCATCCAGTGGGTCATTGGCAGTGCAAGTTGTATCATGTGCATTTAACACAAAAGGTGACTGAGGCTCAGGGCCTGAATTAATCATGACCACAAAGCCGACAAGTCTACATGAGGCAGACCTCCCGAACCTGGCTTCTCACATCGTGCAATGTTCCTTCCTTTCCTCTCCACTGTGCTGGCTCTTCCAGTATGATTCCTACAATCTGGGCTTCCTTCTCACCATAATCTCTACAAGTAAACGAAAGATGGAAAACTTTACCTTGGCATTGGCTTGGCCACTTTGATTCCCCACATAATGGAAGGCAGGGAACAGCCTGTACCAGAAACAAGAGTTTGGCCATCCCTGGAGCCACCTGGATGTGACACATCAGGTTGATACTTGCCCTATTCCCCAGATTACATCAGTATGCAACACAGAGCCTAGTGGAGGACCTTCCAACCTGTAAATATGACAGAGCTACCGAAGATAAAATTACCTCTAAACAGGATGTGCATCTTCCTGAGACATGCTTACCATGAGACTCAAACGTGGTCAGTGGGAGAAGGGTAATGCTTTGTGACTTCCAGGCACTTTCAAGGAAGAAATGATTAAGAGGAAAGATGGTAGAAGGGAATCTTCTCCCCACTTGATTTGCTATAACCTTGCTCCTCATCCCAAATTGAGCCAACTGGAGGGAGGCCTGGAAGCTGGCTCTTCACCTTCAGAATCTATTTGAAAACTAGGAAAAAGTAAAAAGAAGAAAGTGGAACTGTCGACAGCACAGGTATGTTGCCTTGGAAAATGGCCAAATGCCTCATAAGCAACAGATGGGTAACAACAGCTCGTCTGGAAATCTGTGAGCAGGTCTCCAAAACAGAGGAAGAACTGCTCAGTGCTGAATCACAAAGAAAATTACTCATTTATAGTGGTTTGTTTCAAGACTTATTAAAAATTTAGACTCAGCTTCCTGGGTTCCCAGGTCCTTCAATAGACATGGAGAGGATTTTGGACAACTGTCAGTGTGCACAAAGGATTAATTTCTGTGCTGCTGAGGGTGCAGCTGAAAGCAGGGAGAATGATTAATGGGTTGGGAAATAAAATGTAGAAATATTCAGAATGGGAACAATTTAACAGGGCCCCGAGGAATGTGAGAAAGGAATGTTATTCAGGACAACAGAGATGATATCATAGACCCCAGCAAGAAATAGGGCCTCCTGCAGTAACTGGGGCAATAAACAGATACAAAAAGGAAAGGGGTGGGATAATTTTCCAAGAAACTTGATTTTATCATCACCCACTTATTCCACTTCCAAATTCATGAACTCCACCATTACCTTAACTAATAATAATCTTTTGGCATTCAAACTTCAATTCAATGCCTTGTAATGTCAAACTAATCCATTGGACAGTAACCGCCTGGGGAGGAGAGATGTTGTTTATTTTTAATTTTAATTTTTGCCCTTCTTTGAATCCCCAGAATTTCACATATGACCTGGAACATAATAGGTAGCTGACTGATGGAGTTTTTCATCCTCAACCTGCCATGGGTTTCCTGCCTCCTTCCCCCTTAGTTCTTTCACAGATCAACAAACCTGCCCTAGATCTCCACCTTTCTATCTTGACCCCTTCATGAACCAAATCAATTCCCTACTATCACCGTACCCTGTAATCCCTTGTCCTGTTGTTGATGAGGCCATTGAAACTCTAACCCTTGATGACTCTTATCACTGGACTCCTTTGCAAATTATTTTTTAATTTGCCAATTCTAATTAAAAGAAATTAATCTGCTATGGAACTAAACTTAAAGAAATCACAAAATTTTGCTAGTTTAGACATCTATACATTTTATTTCAAGAAATCATAAAAGGAAACTCCAGATCTCTTAGAACCAGAGGGTGAAGAGACAATGGAAAGAATCTGCTTCTTGAAAGAAACCCCCAAATAAAAATTCCAGAGATGCTATTGCATAAACCTAGGGCCCCCAACTCATAGAAACAAATCCTGTAAGGAGCCAGAAAGAAAGAATTCAAGTGCCAAGAAGGGTGGTCAGGATTACACATGACTTAGAAGTCACCACTATACTGCAGTGGAGAGTTTGAAATATAATATTCCAGAAGACAATGAATATATGCTTACAGCAAAATATAAAACAAAAATTTACCTCTAAAGACTAAGTGCAATCCTGCAGTGGGAAAAAATAGTCAATGCAATAAAGAACTTCCAAGTTCGGTTGAAAAGATGAGAACTGCATAGAAACTTTGAAATTCTATTTTTTAAACATTTGTTTTTAAAACTTTGAGATCCAGATTTTTTTCCCAACTGGGAAGATAAGCAATTCAATATAGGTTTTACATGTGTGGTTACGCAAAACATTTCCATAGTAGTTACATTTTGAAAGACTAAATATAATTCCCTCCATCCTATATTGCCCCCTCCTTATACTATTTTCTTCATTGACCCTGTCCCTTTTCAAAGGTGTTTGCTTTTAACTACCTTCTCTCTCAATTGGTCCCCTTTTTATCATGCCCCCTCCCATCCCTTATCTCCTCATTTTCCTGTAGGGTAAAATACCCAATTGAGTATGCATGTTATTCCCTCCTTGAGCCAAATTCAGTGAAAGTCAGGTTGTCCCATTCCCTCTCACCTTCCTGCTCTTCCCCTCCATTGTAACAATTTTCTCTTGCCTCTTTTTTATGAGATAATTTACCCTAACCTATCTCTCCTTTTTTCCTTCTCCCAATATATTCCTCTCTCACCTCTTGATTTTATTTTTTAGACATCATCCCTTCAGATTCAATTCATCCTGTGCCCTCTGTCTATGTATACTTGTACATACACATGCACACACTCACATATATATTTACACACACATACATACTCCTATACATATAAATATGTGTATGTACACACACACACACACACACATATAAATGTATATACTCTCTTCAACTAGCCTCATACCAAGAAAAGGCTTATGAGCTATAATTATCATTTTTCCATGTAGGAACGAATGTAAATTGTTTAACTTTAATAAGTTCCTTATGATTTCTTTTTCCTGTTTACCATCTTATGCGTTTCTTGCTTCTTGTATTTGAAAGTCAAATTTTCTGTTCAGCACTGGTTTTTTCATCAAGAAGCTTGAAAATCCTCTATTTCATTGAATGACTATATTTTTCCCTGAAGCATTATACTCAGTTTTGCTGGGTGAGTGATTCTTGGTTTTAGTCCTAGCTTCTTTGGCCTCTGGAATATCAAAATCCAAGACCTTTGATCCCTTAGTGAAGAAGCTGCTAGGTCTTGTGTTATCCTGATTGTGTTTCTGCAATACTCAAATTGTTTCTTCCTGACTGTTTGCAGTATTTTCTCCTTGACCTGGGAACTCCAGAACCTGGCTATAATATTCCTAGGAGTTTCCTTTTTGGGATATTTTTCAAGAGATGATTGGTGAATTCTTTCCATTTCTATTTTGCTCTCTGGTTCTAGAATATAATGGCAATTTAACTTCATAATTTCTTGAAAGATGGAGTCTAGGCTCTTTTTTTATCATGGCTTTCAGGCAGTCCAATATATTTTTTTTAAATGATCTCTCCTGGATCTATTTTCCAGGTCAGTGGTTTTTCCAATGAGATAGTTCACATTGCCTTCTATTTTCTCATTTGTTTGGATCTGTTTAATAGTGTTTTGATTTCTCATTAAGTCAGTAGCTTCAATTGCTCCAATATAATTTTGAAGGAATTATTCTCTTAAGTTAATTTTTGAGATTCTTTTTCCATCTGGGTAATTCCTCTTTTTGAGGCATTCTTCTCCTCGTTGGCTTTTGCCACTTGAGTTAGTCTATTTTTAAGGTGTGATTTTTTCAATCAGGCTGTAGACTTGCTTCTCATGATTTTCTTGCATCATTCTCATTTCTTTTCCCAATTTTTCCTCCACTTCTCTTACCTGACTTTCAAAATCCTTCTTGAGATTCTCTCCATGGCCTGTAACCACTTCCTATTTTTCTTGGGACCTTTAAATGCAGGCATTCTGACTTTTTTGTCTTCCTCCAATTCCTTGCTTTCATCCTTTTTGTCCCCCCCAAAAAAAGAATCTATGGTTGGATTGTGTTTCCTCTGCTTGTTCATGATGCCAATCACTTATTTGATTTTTTAACTCTTTGCCATAGTAGAACTCTGCTTTCAGAATGACGAGAGCTTTGTCCCAAATCACTGGGGTTTTTGCAGCTGCTGGAGCTATGAGTACAGTGCCCTCTCTGCAGTCCCCACAAGCTCTGGCCACACATCCCAGGACCACCATCAAAGATTGCATCCAGATCCAAGTAGGTCAAAGCAAGAGCTATTACCTTCTGCATGGTTGCATGGTCCCCCTACAATCTGCAGGCCAGGAGCTCTGAAAGCAGCCATGAGGGAGAGAGCAGCTGCAGCCTCCACACCTATGCCACTTCTGACCCTGGGGGGAGGGGCTGGACCATGGACCATGCTTTTCAAGACCGCTCTTACAACAGAATTCCACACTGATCTTTAACTTTCTATGTGGCATTTATGGGCTGACAAGTCTATAATCAGCCACAGCTGCTGGTGATTCACTCTCCTCAAGTCTGCTGTAGCCGGTTTGTGCTTTTGGTTGGGGCTACCCCAGGGCTTGAGCCCTGCTGCTCACATGGAACTGTGCTGAGCTCCCAGCATGCTGTGATAGACCCTTCCTGTTGGCCTGCTGGGCAGCCTTCAATGAGAGGTTTGCTTCTCCCTGGCCCTTTGTGGGTTCTGTAGCTCTAAAATTGTGTAGAGTCAGAAACAGGGTCAGAAATTTTGAAATTCAAGTGCAAGAATTAAGAAAATCACAGAAAGGCAGACATGATGAACTATTATAACATAGAAAACAAGGATAAACTATTTACAGTCTAATATGGGGAGATAATACATGTGTGCCCTCTGAATATTATCATCTTCAGGGGTCATAGAAAACTCTAATTAGACAAAGGGCACATCAGTTCTCTAATATGCAGTTCCATGTTACTTATAGGATCAAATGGAAAATCCTCTGAGTTTAAAACCCTTCCCAACACTTCATCTCCTAACTCTGCATTTTGACTGGCTGTCCCTCCCATCTGGACTTTTTTCTCCTTCAACTTCATTTCCTGACTTTCTGTACCTCTTTAAACAACAACAACAACAAAAAGAAAAACAAAAAAAATGAACAAACAAAAACACACCTGACCTAATTAAAAGAGATTGTCAGGGAACTACATTTTGCTAAAAGGTACCATAGGCAATGAGGTAATATCAAAAATTTTATAGCAATTTTTTTTTTCTGATGCAAGTGTCATTTCTCAAATATATAGGTAACTGAGTCAAATACATACACATATGTACACACACAGACACACACAGGAGTCATTTCCCAATCGATAAATAGTCAAAGGGTAAGAACAGACAGTTTTAAGAAGAAGAAACCATAGATTTTTCAGTCATGCCTGACTCTTTATGACCCTGTTTGGGGTTTTCTTTGAAAAGACATTGAAGAGGTTTTCCATTTCCTTCTCCAGTTCATTTTACAGACTAGGAAATTGAGGCCAACTTGCCCAAGGTCAGAAAATAAGTGCCTGAGACTGGATTTGAACTCAGAAAGGTATGTCTTCCTGACTCCAGGACCAGAGATCTATCCACTGTACCACCTAACTGCCCTTGCTACTGCATGATAATTGTTGACTGCCTGACTAAAAGAAAGGAACCAGCTTTGGCAGGCTCAGAGTTGAACTAGCGTTTAGTCAGAATGTCTTCTACAGTCATTTATTTAGCCTCTGTGTAGAAACTTAATGGGATGGAGAACTTAATTCTTCCTAGATTACTACATTCCGTTTTTGGAAAGCTTTATGGGTTAGGACTTTTTCCTTATATGCAGTTGAAACTTTCAGGAATTAATCCTAATTCTGTTCTATGACTCCCTCTTCTACCACACCACCTGTCAAGTACTTGATTATGATTATTATGCGATGCTAAGTTTTGTCCACTCCAGGCTCACCGGTAATCAATGAAATGTGAAAAACAAATGCACTAAGCACCTACTGTGTTCCAGGCACTTCCCTGGGCATCAGGGATGCAAAGGCTAAACTGAAGTTGTTCCTACTCTCATGGATCTTACATTCTATTGGGAGGTTTGCCACTCACATGAGGGAAGTTTCTTCTATAAATTCAAACATGATGCATTTCTTTTTTGAGTTTTGAATAATCATTATCACCCTCTGCTCATTGGGTTGTAGTTTGTAAGTGTTCTTTGAAGAATGCAGTGGCCCAAAATGCAGAGACTAGCAGATGAATTTGATTAAGGCAGTTCACAAAAGGGTTAGGATGACTACCATCTTGTTCACCTTGGGCATCAAAAATCTCTTAATGCAAATGAAGACTTCATAAATTTGGGAGTTTTATTTTCTGCCATGGGGAGGTATGTTTTGGGGGTAGAATGCTCTATAATATTTTTACCCATATTAGCTTTTAAGTCCATTTAAAAACCCCAAATCTCAATGTCTAAAAAAATTGAAGAATGTGGACAGAATGGGATATTATTATAATGCAAGAAAGAATAAATACTGAAAAGCATAGACCGATTTATATGAACTGATGCAGAGTGAAGTAAGGAGAGCCAAAAAAAACAATATACACAAGGTAAACAATGTAAATTCAAAGGACAAAATACCCTAACCTGAAAGTGAATATAGAAGAATTAGAGAAAATAAGCATGGAATCTAAGAAGATGTATGAGAAGATGCCTCCCCACCCCTCCTTTGCAGCAGCAGCAGGGCCATTGGTGTTGTGCCATATATTAATTAGTTTTGCTGATTTTTTTCTCTTTATTATCTTTTTCTTTTGTTCGGTAAAATATGTTTCATTATAAAAATGGCTCTCAGAGGAGGAAGAACAGGAAGACAAGGAAGAAATATCTTGGGGGATATTTAGGAGATATAAAAATAAAACATATCAGTGAGATGAAACAACTCCATCCTGAAAACTTTTTTCTAGCCACAACACAACTCCCTCACCTTATATTGTGAAGTTCATCTTTTGAGCCCAGATTCTAATTTTACATCTATTTACACTTAATAAAATCTATCTTATGTAACCAGTTGTTCTAGGCTATTAAATTTTTATCCTGATTCTGTCATTCAATATATTATTGATTCCTTCTAACTTTGTGCCACCAAATAATTAGGTGACCATGTTTTCTATGGTTTCATATGAACCATTGATAAATATGTTGAAATTACAAAGGAAAAGTACAGATCCTGGGGGCATTTTATGTGCAGACCTCTCTCCAAATTAACATTAATCCATTAATCACATGAAATAGCTAGTAGATGACTTTTTTAAAGCAATTTATATTTTGTAACATGCATTATATAAACTATTTCATTTGATCCTCACAGAAACCTTGTCAAAAAGATACCATTATTTATCTCAGATAAGAAAAACTAAGGCTGAGAGAATTAAAATCACTTGATCATGGTTGAAAAACCAGGAAGTGTCTGAAGTAGAGTCAAACTTAGATCTTCCTTCCTCTGAGTAAGAAGTCCTGCCTAACATGGTAAGCTTCCCTCTTTCCATCTGCCTACTCAACCACTTAGAAATTCATTCAGTATGTCTTGGAAATCTTCACATTCATATGGCCATTTCTGCAGGTCTGGAATTAATGAAGGACAAAGAACATCAGATAACAATAACTCATGGCTTTTATTTTCCTGCTTCTCAATAATTATGCCTCACACCCTCACATCCCCTAAACCCACAGGGGGCTTCCACTCTGGTATATAGGAAAAAGAACATTGGGCCTAAGGTCAAGTGAGTTGGATTGAATCCTTACTCTGACACTTACCCAGTGTTTGACACAAGGATGTCATTTTGTTTTATTAGGCCTCAGTTTCCTCACTCATAAAGTAGGATTAATCATTCTAACAGAGTTTCATAGAGTGCATTGAAAAATTGAAGTGTTCATGGAAGGCAGATGATTGTTGTTGCTGAATAGGCTGTGTGCCTTTGAAGATCTTTTCTAAATCCTAATCCTTGCTCTCCCCTTCCCTCTCTCTCCCTTC
>NW_027186310.1:1209998-1212405 GCF_028583685.1 Petaurus breviceps papuanus
TCTCTCTCTCTCTCTCTATCCCTCTCTCTCTCCTTCTTGTCCAAAACTTCAACAGGTGAGTTTTCAAGTGCTTTCCTGACATCTAGATACTCTATTTATGATTCAAATCCTTTTTCATTCTGGTAACATAAAAAAATACGTCAACTGTCCCTCTTCTTGATGAACTCAAGCTGATTTGTTAGTCACCATTCCTCTTTCTGCTCCCTTACAAACAACCCTTTAATAACATATTGTTGGGGCATCTAGGTGGAGCAGTGAATAGAGCACGCGCCCTGGAGTCAGGGGGACCTGAGTTCAAATCTGGCCTCAGACACTTAACACTAAACTAGCTGTGTGAGCTTGGGCAAGTCACTTAACCCCAATTGCTATGCCCTCACCACTCCAAAAAATCTAAAAATAAAATAAAAATAATAATAACATATTGTAGAATTTTGTTGGAAATTAAAGTTAAGGTCAATAGTTTATACCTCTAAGAATCCGTCATTGTCCCTATTTTGAAAATCAGTACCTTTGCCCTTCTAGTCTACTCTTCTTTCTCTCATTCAGCATTTGACCCGTTGGTCTTTTCAGTACATTGGATTGTAGTTATCTGGATCTGATGAAGGTCATTTAGGACAGCTAGATGCTTGCTTGTCATCTCCTCACTTTTCTCATGCTTTATATATTAAAGGGAAAAAAAGAAGCAAAATGGCATTGAGCATGTTCTCCTATATTACCTATCTTCCCCCAAGCAGAAGTCTTGTCCCTTCTTTGATCCAAAATGGTCTACATCAATCATGATCCTTTTCTCATTCTAAACATTAGGCCTCCTTTCAAGACTCTTTAAGGGATTTTTTTCATAAATTTCACAACTATCAGAAAAAAAATAATTTAAAATTAAGTTGTGCAGTGAGTAGAGCACCAGCCCTGGAGTCAGGGGGACCTGAGTTCAAATCTCGCCTCAGACAGTTATCACAAAAACTAGCCATGTGACCTTAGGCAAGTCACTTAACCCCAATAGCCCTCCAAAAAGCAAAAAAACAAACACAACAACATAAAATGAAGTCTACATTCTTACAGAAAACTTTTAACATTTAACAAAATAAAACTAATCAGTGTAATATACCATAGATACTGAAATTATTTTTACAGAACTTTTCTATGCTTTTATATTCATCATTCTTATTTCTGAGTTGCCATTATTTGACAAAAACCTGCTGGGGAAAGTGGCAAACAGTATGGCGGAAACTAGGTATAGACTGACATCTCATGCCATATACCAAGATAAGGTCAAAATGGGTATAGGAATTGCACATATAAAGTGATACTGTGAGCAAATTAAAGAGCATGGGATAGTTTATCTGTCATATCGGTGGACAAAGGAAACATTTATGACCAAACAAGGTATCTAAAGTATCATGAAATGTAAAATGGATCATTTTGAATATATCAATTTTTTTAAATGCACAAACCAATGCAACCAAATTAGAAGGAAAACAGAAAACTGAGGGGAAATATAGTGATTATCTCTGATACAGGCTTCATTTCTCAAATATATACAGAACTGAGTCTAATTTTTAAGAATACAAGTCATTCCTTGATGGATAAATGGTCAAAGGATATGAACAGGTTGTTTTCAGATGAAGAAACCAAAGCTATCTATAGCCATATGAAAAATTGTTATAAATCACTATTGATTAGAGAAATGCAAATTAAAACAACTCCCACACCCATCAGATTCACTAATATTACAGAAAAGAAAAAAAATGATGTGTTGGAGGGGATGTAGGACACTAACACACTGTTCATGGAGTTGTGGACTGTTCCAGCCATTCTGGAGAACAATTTGGAACTATGTCCAAAGAGCTATGAAACTGCACACACCATTTGATCCCAAAATTCCACTCCAGGTTTGTATCTCAAACAGATAAAAAAAGTGAAAATAATCTATTTGTACAAAAATGCTGGAAATTCGAAATTGAGGGGAATTCCATAAATTGGGAAATGACTGAAAAAGTTGTGGTGTATGACTCTAATAGGATATTACTGTGCTATAAGATATGACTAGCATGATGATTTTTTGGGAAAAGTAAAAACCTGGAAAGACTTACATGAACTGATGCAGAGTGCAGTGAGCAGAAGTAGAAAAAAAAAGCAGTATAGTATAATGAACATCTGTGAATGACAGCTACTCTCAACAATACGATCTAGGACAATTCCAAAGGACTCATGAAAAATGCTATCTACCTCCAGAGAAAGAATTGATGGAGTCTGTATACAGAGTGAACCATGGTACCTTTCCTTCCACTCTTTCTTTCTTTCTTTCTTTCTTTCTTTCTTTCTTTCTTTCTTTCTTTCTTTCTTTCTTTCTTTCTTTCTTTCTTCCTTCCTTCCTTCCTTCCTTCCTTCCTTCCTTCCTTCCTTCCTT
>NW_027186310.1:1212415-1251776 GCF_028583685.1 Petaurus breviceps papuanus
TTCCTTCCTTCCTTCCTTCCTTCCTTCCTTCCTTCCTTCCTTCCTTTTTTTCCTTTCTTGTTGTCCAAGTATTCTTCTACAAAATGACTAATATGGGAATGTTTAACTCTGATATAATCTATAATCTATATCTGATTGCTTACCATCTCAGGAAGAGAGGAAAAGAGGGAGGGATAGAATTTGGAACTAAAAACTTTAATAAACAATCAACAAATGTTAAAATTCTTGTTACATATAAATTGGGGGAAAATACAATATTATTTTAAAAATGAGTTGTCTGAGAAATCTTCTATGAAGACATGTTACTGTCTAAGGTGAATTCTTTGATTGTTTTTGTCCTCAGAATTACTCTTGCTCATTTTCTCACAGATTCATCATGAGTAAATTTCTAAACCTTAGACACCCACTCTCCTTGTATTTTTTTCTGCCCACCTTTTGACTATGTGTTCCTATTTATCCTTTCTCTGAAAACCTGAAATTCCCAATTGCTAAAATCTCAAGGTCTTCCATTATTCTCCATATATTGATCATAAAACCTGTGATAGAGGGGCCACCTACTCTTAACCATGCTCTAAGTTTTACTTTGGTCCCTTCCTTTTCTAAGGGCATTGACAGTTTCTCAATGACTGAATCAGAAAATGACCACTATGGTAAGAGAACTAGCAGCAGTCAATACAACTTTTCTAAGAACCTAGGTTGCTGCTGGAGGCTTGAGAATTTCTCGGTGAATTCATGAGGAAGTGGGTGACTTTCCATCTACACTCAGCCCTGCTGACATGCCTCTTGAGGTACTGTGTTCAGTTCATGAATATAGTAGAATCTGTCCATGCTATTCACCTACACTCAAACCAGCTACACTCTGAAGGGGCAAAAAGAGCCCAGTAGATTCTAGAATCACAGAATTCTTGGGATTTATTTGGTCCAACCCACATCTGAGTGTGGAATTCACTCATTAACCTCATCAACAAGAGGATATTCAATTTCCAACTGAAGACCTCTGGACAAGGGGAACTCATTTCTTCCAAAAGTGGGCCATTCAAATTTGGGACAGCTCTCATTGTTGTGAGTTTTTTCTTTCACTTATTTCAAGCATCTTCTTCTCTTCAACTCATACTTATTGTTCTTACCTCTACCTTCTGGGAACAAGCATGAGTTTCCTCCATGTACTGAGCATTCCTTCAGATACTTGACGATCTGTTCTATCTCAGGTGGAAGCTCTCTGCTCCCCAGAAGCACCATCCCTGTTCCTTTCAGCGATTTTCAAATGGCACAATCACTCGCCCACTCCATATCTAGGTCACTTTCCACAGCATACATGTCTTTGGTCATAGTGACCTGATCTGAACATAATGCCCCAAAGGATGCAGATAAGAGTGCAGAAGTAGCACCACTTCCCTTGTTCTGGATACTATGGCAACCAGAGGAAGGCCCAGCCCTCTGAGGATTAATCTCTTATTCTTCTAAACAATATCAGAATGCTCTTGTTTTGTGTATCATTTGTGAAGCTTTATAAGGAAACTGATAATCCTGAAGAAAGAGAAGGCAACATCTCAGGATTATAGAAAATGTACCATCAGTCTGGGAAGGAACTTAGAATTCTCTTCTCCAAAATCCTTCATTTGCATATTAGGAAACTAGGCTCAGAGTTGGAAAATGACTTATCTAGGTTGATCATATATAACTTGCCCCCTTACACTTCCAGTCTTCTTACTCTCTACACTGTCCTGCCCTCTGCCCCCCCTTCCCCATATGCACATCTGCCATACAATCTACAATCCAGTGAAACTGGCTTCCTTGCTGTTCCTCAAACAAGATACTCCATATTCCAACTCCTGCCATTTTCACTGGCAGCCCCCCATAGCTGAAATGCTTTACTTCCTCATCCAGCAGGGATTGTTGGGAAGCTTAAATGACACAACAGCTGTATAAAGTGTTTAGTACACTACCATGGTAAGCACTGGTTTTGGTGGTGGTGGTGCTTGCTGTTATCTCTGTCTCCTGGCTTTCCTCAAGCCCCAGATAAAATCCTGTCTTCTATAGGAAACGTTTGCTGCTCCTTGGAATTAGTCCCTTCCTCTGGTGATTATTTCCAGTTTATCCCATCTGTTGCTTGTTTGTTCATGGTGATTTGCATGCTCTCTTCCCCATCAGATTGTGAGCTTGCTAAGGGCAGGGAGGGACTACTTTTTTCCTTGCTTTGTGTTTCCAGAGTTTAGCACAGCTCATGGTGCGTAGTAGGCCTGACCCAGATAGTTATTTTCCAATCCAGGACTTGAATGCAGTCTCCCATATATAACAGACCACATTTGTCTCCAGAAATGCTCTGCATTTCATTTTTCCTGGTTTTACACACTGTTTGTGAAGCCCCAATTAATCGATGGTCTGAGCACTATTATACAGAGTTCCCCCTTTCCCCTTCCTTTCACCCACCCCAGAAGACTAGCATCCTCGATTTAATTTCTTAATGACAGAAGAATAAAGTAAGTGGTTCAGAGAAGGAATGGGAGCAGCCATGTGAAGCCATGTGCAAAATTGATATTTCAACAAGCTTGATAACTTATTAGGGCACTAGCCACACAGTGTCATTGAGTCAAGTGATAAATCCTCGGTCAAATGCCTTCCTATTTCACAGAGCAAAATAATTCAGCACCCACAAAATGGATGCCCCATCTGGCTGCTTCTTCTGAATAAAACCCACCAGCTCCATGGACATTGGAGAGGAAGGGAATGGGAGATTTTCTTGAGTAGTGGAGGGTAGGAATGTGGCTGGATTTGGTTCTATGGTTGTCAGAAGGGTAAATTTTAATCACAACCTCAGCATGGCCCAGGGGCGATGCAGTCTCAGAATGAAACAGGAAGAGATAAGGTGGGATATGCATGGTGGACAGAGAGTGCTATTCAGGAAGAGCCAAGTTTCAATCCTGCCCCAGACACTAGCTAATTGTGTGACCCTGGAGCAATCCCTTAGCCTCTCTCAGTCTCAGTTTCTTTATCTCTAGAATGGGGATGATACCAGCACCTGCTTTACAGAGTTGCTTTGAGGATCAAACATGACAACACAGGTAAAATACAAACTTTCCATTATGTCAATCCTAGCTGTGAGGATGACAGCACCTGAGACATCATGTAGTGTTTTCCATAACTCCCCAAACCAATTATCTTAGCACCAAGAGTTTCCTGATGATGCCCCATGACTGCAAATAATGGTTGTCATGATCTCAGAAGAACTGAAATTGTGAGTCCTTCAAAGGGCAGATGAAATCCGAGAATCTTTGACATATTACCAACCATGATGTGGCTGAAGAAAGCAGTGAGAGGGGTCTTTGGACATGTAGGAACAGAGATGAAGATGGGTTGGCTGTGCTTCAAGAGTGAGAGATAGCAGGTGAATATATCGTGTGTCACCCTGGCATCCACTACATCTCTTAAGGACCAGGGAAAGGGGTCCAGCATGCTGAGTGGGTACTCCAAGAACAGAAGTCTTGGAGAGGTGAGCCTCTGAATAGCTGGGGAGAGCACTTGCATAGATGAGAGCCCATATCCACTGAGAGCCTGAGGGCCAGTCATGGACCTTGTAGGATAGTTTGCAAGTCTGTCTTACATTCTTGTATTTTTTAATTTCCCACTCTTTGGGGGAATTTCTGTATCCCAGTGAAAGCTATGTTCATAGGCAGTGATTAAAATGATGTCTATTGAAGCAATCTGAAATAAAATAACTGAAAAAGCCTTTTCAGCATCTAGTTGGGCTTTGAAGTTCCCTTAGGTGCAGACAGAGTGAGGGGAAACAAAACCCAGGGTCACCACAGGGATGTGCGAATATGGACACTTCTCTCCCCAGGATCCAGGAGGGCAGGTAGTTTGGGGACAAGTTCATCATCACTTTGAATGTGTTCCAAGTACTAGGGATATGCTACAATATCATGCTTATCAGGAATAATAATGACAAAAAGAGCCTAGATTTCTGCATGACTTTAAGGTTGGAAAACTACTCTTTTCATAACATGTTGAAAGGTTGATGGTGCGAGGTTCATTATTCCCAGCCGAGACACAGCCTTCCCTGCTTGAAGATCCTTCCAGCATGCATGTGCACACGTGTGCACACACACACACACACACACAAACACCCTTTTCTAAGACCCCTCCTGGCTCTGACACCTTATGGACCACCCCTATAAAGCACACATAATTATATGAATCAGATTTCTGATTGTGTTGGACAGATGCTCCCTCCACTGGAATCTCTGAAGTGCCTCACAGCTTGTTAGCTCAGTCCTGAGGGCCTGGAGGAACAAACAGGACACACCAGTACCCCTCACACCCCACTTCATTCCTTGCGCTCTGAGTCACTTTCTCCTCCTCCCTTTGGGCAGCCTTTGTGTCCCTTCACCAGCCAGGTCTGTCGTCATCAAGGGAAGTTGAGCCAGGAGCTGTCAGGTTTCTGCAACAGGGATTCTTTTCTCTGAACCCTTATCTCTCATCTCCAGCTGGCATTATACACAGCTTATCACTCCCAGTGTAAGACACTCATGAGAAAGGAGCTGTTTCTAGATATAAAATTTTCTCGTGTCTCCATCGTTGGTGACAAAGCAGAGATAAGTGACATTGTACTGAAGACTTTGGGGACCATGAAGACCAACCCCCTCATTTTACAAAAGAGGCAACTGAGCCCCTGGAGAGGAGAAGGGGCTGAAGCAAAGTCACTTAATGAGTCGGTGATGGAGAAGGACCTGAAGCAAGCTCACCCATCCATTCTCTTCCTATCTCCTCATCTTGCCTCCCTCACTGGGTGCTCAATGATGGATGGACGTTATCCCTTTGATGAATGTTTCAACAGAGGTGATTTTTTAAAAAATGTTTTGGGTGTTCCAGGCGATGTCGGATCAGGAGGTGGGCAGGTCATTGTTTGAGTGTTTGAAACAAGTGGATTCCGAAGATAATAAAAGAAGCAGAGGGATGTCTAGCATGCTGGGTGGGTGTTGTGATGAGGATTTAGAGAAAGTAGAAACATAACAAAGCATAGAGAAGAGTCCTGGGATAAGATAGTGTGGGGAAATTCTGATTAGCTTGGAGGAGAGGTGAAGAATGCAGGGGGAGGTGGAGTACAATGAAGACGGCTGAAGGAAGGGAGCATTCATGAAGCTCTCCTGTGCCAGGCACTATCCTCTATGCTTTAATAACATATTCCCGTTGTATTCTCACAAAAGGGTGGTCTTTATCCCCATTTTATAGATGAGGAAACTGGGGTAGACAGAGGCTAAGTGACTTGCCCAGAGTTCCACAGCTAACAATGTTTGAGGGTAGATTTGAATACAGGTTTTCCTGATGCCAAACCCGGTTCTCTATCTATGTCCTTAAAATAATCAATCGCTTTTGTCACATACCTGGCAAATTGTCAATTAGAAGAGGGTCTCGACACAGTTTGCTTAGTCCCAGAGGGCAAAACCAGGAGAAGTGGGGGTTGGGGGATTTTTTTCTGAGACATGTTTAGGCTATGTATATAGGAATAAAATGATTGCTGCCATTACAATTGTCCCAGGATTCAATGTTTTCATGTAGGGATTCTTCAGCTTTTCAGAGGACCCCCGATCCAGCTGGTTGACCACTCTCTAGGGGACATTGCAGAAGGGACTCTTGGTCTTGCAAAGGTTGAATGAGTTTATGTCTAATGTTCCTGCCAGAGTTATGATTGCATGATTCTTTGAGTGCTGATTTCAGCCATCCAGCCAGGCTTCCTAGAGCAGATGGAATATAGTGTGAGACCCGGAGAAATGCTACAAATTCCCTAGGCTAAGAGGAAAAGGGACAGGATTCCATGAGGGTGAAGAGTACTGAGCAGGAGGCATGACTGAGCATAAACATGTGTGTGGGGGGGGCGGGAGGGGACAGAAAGGAGACTGACCTGTCTAGAGCAGAAAATCAGTATCAAAAACCTGGGTCTAACATGTAAAACTTGCAAGTTAAGGTGAGATCATAGATAGCTGAATGCCAGTTTGGAGGGAAAACATTGCAGTCGACTGGTAGGCATCAGGCACGAGTGGCTCTTTTTCCTTCAGAAGCAGCCTAGAATATTCTATGAACTACGAGCAAGTTGGGGAGGGGGCAGGGAAGGGGTGGCTGCCTCTTGTCTCTTTGCTCCCTCACTGTTCTCTGCTCCAGGCCACAGCACCTGCCTAATTGAAGTTATTAGTATGCGATTAATGGATTCATATTTGTTGGAGCACATCATTTAGATGGGTATGTTAGTGTATCTGGGGAGGACAGAATTCATTATTTCTCAACCACTGCTAATTGCAGAAAGCGTCAGTGACCCCAGGGGCTGGGGGAGCTGACCTTGGCCAGCATCTCCTTGCTAATTATTCTTCAATTATCAAATATCCACAAGCTGCAGCCTTAGTTTCCACTTCAGGGAAAGTTCCACAGAAGCTCAGGACTAGAAGGAACCTCAAAGAGAACCTCGCCCAGAGCAGGAATTTTCTCAATAGCATTTTGTTCATGTGGTCACTGACTGCTTCAGTGTCCTGAGTGATGGGGAGCTCATTACCTTCCAAGGAAGTAATTCAACTTCTGGACAGCCCTAATCATCGAATAATTCTTTCTTATACCAAGTCTTTTTAATGCAATGAACCCACTGGCCACAGTTCTGTTGTCTGAAGTCCCCCAGATATTTGAAAATAGGGATAATCCAACTTCCCCCTTTGGGTCTTCTCTCCAGTCTTAATCAATATGAGACTCAGTTTCTCTAGAAATAAAGTGATGATGACAATACTTGCAGTGTAAAAGGATTAAATTTGGAGTCAGATGCCTGGGTTTCAAGCCTTGCCTTTGCCACTTATTAACTATCTGACCTACTTTGGGCAAGCCGCTTCCCTCCTCGGGCTCTCAGCTTCATTTTTTTTGGGAAGGGGTCCAACTAAATGGTTTTCAAGGCATCTTTCAAGTGAGAGGCTGGGGGTACAGATGTGAAGTGGTGAATACTCTATCAGGCATTCTTTGGCTGTTTGGTTTTCTCCCACCAACCTTTTCACTTTGTTAGAATAGAGGGCTCTCTGGGAGGAGACAAAGGAGGAGATGTGTGCTTGCTGTGGTTATGAGATCCAATAAATAGAGACATACACAAAAAAATTAAAAAGAAATAAAATTTTAAAAGGGGATTGAATTTAGAAAAGAAAGAGAAAGAAAAAACAGAAATAAAAGAGGGGAAGTGAATAAGAGAGTGGAGGGAGAAAGGAAGGAAGGAAAGAAGAAATGAAAGGAGAGAGGGAGGAAGGAAGGAAAGAATGAAGGAAAGAAGGAAGGAAGGAAAGAAGGAAGGAAGGAAAGAAGGAAGGAAGGAAGGAAGGAAGGAAGGAAGGAAGGAAGGAAGGAAGGAAGGAAGGAAGGAAGGAAAGAAAGGAGGAAGGAAAGGAGGAAGGAAAAAAGGAAGGGAGGGAGGAAGGAAGAAAGAAAAGAAGGAAGGGAGGGTGGGAGGAATGAAGATCAATTCCTTTGTCAACATTCGATATCCATTTTGATGCCCACTTCTGCCTCACTAAAGATCAGTCTCCACAAGCATTACTGACAAAAAGAACAGGAACCAGCCATCATATCTTGGTTTCTGTTCCTTCCTTCAGCAATTTCTTTAGTTGTTTAAAATGCTAATTAGATTGGAAAGCAGCTTGATTGAAACTGTTCCTGCATCCACAGGAGAGATATCACATACATGAAGGAGACGGCAGCCTTGCTCAGCCTGGAAGGGGCTATGTGCATGATCACACCCTTGAAGGTGGCCTGAAACCTCTGCTTTAGCTCCAGGAGGAGAAGGCCTGGGCAGCACGTAGGCTGGGCAGCACTGCAGTCTGGGTAGCCGGCTCTAGGACTTCGAGGTACCTGCAGGGGTGGCAGGGCATGACAGGAAATATGGAGAAGAGGAAGAGAGGGTGGAAGGGAAGGAAGAAGGAAGAAAGAGAAGCAGCTGGCCCAGGACAGAGCCTAGGTGACTGCCTAACCACTCTCTCTCCTTGTTTCCCTCTCCAGCCAGGGGCAAACCAAGGCCTCCCACTTCTGCCAGCTCCTTTGTCTCTGTTCAAACCCAGTGTCACTGCCCAGACAAGGTTTGCTGGCTGCAGTGGCTATTATTCTGTTGATTCAAGGTTGCAAATTTTCCATGATTCCATTTGTGTAGGAAGTCCCCCCTCATGGGCAGGTTGCAGCACCTCTCTCCCCCCATGCCCTAGGAGATTTTCTCTGTGATTTGATATAGACAAAATAGCATTCTCTGGTGGCCAAGTTTCTGCAAATGAAAAGCTGCATGAAAAGTTCAGCAGGTTTAGGTCTCAGAGAGCAGAAGAGAGAGAGACTTAGCCCATGCCAAGACCTGTTCTAGTTGGGTAAATGGCACTTGAAGCATCTAGACAAGTTTGCACTCATTGAATCAGGAGTCACAAACCTCAATGGATTCATTTTCCCAAGGACTAGGGGCAGTTGATGAAGTGCAGGTGAAGGGATGCAGCTCATTGAGTAGGGATGCCAAATGACAAGATAGCCCAGGCGTGTGGCTAACTGAGATGGGAAGTGTGCTCACCTTGATAGGATGGTGAGGTAAGTTTGCCCACTTTCATTCCTCAAAAAACCTAGCCCCTGGACAAAAGCTGTAAGATTCAATGTATTGACTGTCCTGGAATCCTTCCTGAAAAAATGTTTATCTCCTACCTTCTCTAACATATACTTCTGGTGGACTTCCCAGGCCTCTGATTCCCAGAGGGTCCTTCAGACCCCAAGAGAGAGTAGGAAGGCCATTGGTCCTGTGGCTTTCTTGACTCCTGAGCCAACTGAGGAACTCAGTGACCTCCCAGCTCCAGAACGTGTTTGGGTTCGTATCTCTGTCCAGCAGAGAGGGCAGGCAAAGTGTTTCTACAGGATCCCGTGAAGGTGAGTCCACTGAGCCTCCTGATTCCAACTGTGATGGAGGAACTCTCTATAATCCTATGAATCTTTGCCAAAACCAGCGCTGATCATTTCAATTCCACGTTTCAAACCCTGCTCATCAAACACAGAATCCATGGCTTTGAGAGAGCTGGTGGTGGTTCTAAAAGAAAGAGAATATAGTGAGTAATTGCCAAGAGTCATCTTCACAAACCAGGATGTGAAATAAATAATTGCAAGCCTTGAAAGGAAGAGGGGATAGGGAAATATGTATGTGTATATATATATATGTATATGCATATATATATATTAGAGTATAAGTGCTAGGCATTATGCTAAATACTTGACAAATATATTTCATAATATTCTCCTAATACTATGAAACATATGCTATTTGTATCCCCATTTAACAGTTGAGGAAACTGAGACAGGCAGAAGTTAAGTGACGTGCCGAAGTTAGAGAATTAGTAAGCATCTGAGACTGGTCTTGAACTCAAATCTTCCTGATGCCAGGCCCAGTGTTCTATCCACTAAATCCATCACCAAACCAAGAACTCCCCAAATGGGAGGGACCTGTGACCACAGGTAGGAATCCTGGTGCTCCTGGACTCTGCCCCTTTGCTCATGCCTTCCACCTCTTCCAGAACTCTGTATCTACTGATTCCTTCCATCTTACGTAGAAACATACATGAGGAAACAGTTAAACAGACAGATGAAGAGACTCACTTGACCCTGGCTTTTCCTCACGGCATCATTCTACACGTTTTCTTCTTCCCATGGCCAAAATCCCAGAAACCATTCTCTGCACGTACTGTCTCCCTTCCTCACTCATGTATCCGTGCCTTGCCATCTGGCTTCAGGCTCCATACTTCGGTTGATACTGCCCTCTACAAAGTCACACCAGTGACTTATGAAGTTGCTAAATCTCAAGGCCTTGTCCCCAACCACATTGTGTCTTCTCTATCTTTGGACATTAGTGACCACCCTCTTCCCCGGTATATGGGTTCTTATCTTGCCTCCTGGACTACCGTTCTTTCTCATTTCTCTTTTTACCTGGCTCACTACTCCTTCTAATTGTCTTTTATTTGGCTCATCCTTCAGCGACGATCTTAGCAGGGATTCTGAGTCTTTGCTTTCACTTCATATACTTAAATATTTGAATGGACATAGAATCTTATCACATGTGGAATTTCTGCCGATGATGCTGCTCATCAGCTAGCCAATCTGTATTCCTGTATCTCCGCTATGCTCACCGCTCTTGACAAAGCCCTTCCATAAATTTACTGGAGGGAATTCATCCAGTGCTGGATGAAGTACTCCACTGCTGGAAACCTTCCTCTATTTTTCCTAACATCATTAGGTTACCAGTGGATGACCCTGGCCCTTCACCCTCATTCTCACCATGGGACTCTTACTTCCCTTTCTGGCATACTTTTTGTTGCTGAAATATTTTACTCCTATTCATTGGAGCTCCTCATTGGTTACATGATGCGTTCTGTTCTTCCCCACCATGTGTGTGCCTCGACATTACCCTGAGAGTGATACTGACTTTTAATTTATCAGTGACAATGGGATTCCATACTTCACTGTAGAATTTATTTAATTAGAAAGGTGGATCTCAGCTTCTCTGGGAAGCTCTGGGTTAATAAAGGAGGTGTGCAATTTTCCAAACTCATTCCAGATCTTTTTCTGTTCTTGTTCAACTCTGGGCTCAACTCAACAAAGAGCTATTCTGTTTGTCCGAGATAAACCCACTGGTGGGTAAAATCTATGCAATGCCCATTTAAGCACATGATAGAATCTGGAATTTACAGATATGCAGAGGCTGTGCAATGTCCTGAAGTTTAATGAAATCAACACGATTTGTAATTCCCAATTAGGAGCATCTGGAGAATTCCACCATTCTTAGGGAACTTGGATTCTACATTTGATCTCCTACATCACAATGGCAAGTAAATTTGGTGAGCACACTTCACCCTGTAGCATGCCACAATTGATGTTCATTTCAGGGGCTGTTAAATAAAGTTTTTTTTTCTTCTGTTTTTTACCTCATAAAGTATCTTGCATTATTTGGATGTATAGATGAGAAATAAATTTATGCAAAATTAACTTAAATGTCATTTTGTCCTACTGAATTAAATGCGTTTTTTTCCATAATCAACAATCAGTAAACAGAATGAGGCCTTGTATTGTTTACATATATTAGTTAATTATGAAATAGGAATTATGCAATTCATGTTGAATATCACTTGCAAAAGCCTGCTGTTCCTGGAAAAGCATTCAATAAGAATACTTTTTTTTTGCTTTGTGGAGGGGGGAGGAAAGGACAATTGAGGTTAAGTGACTTGTCCAAGGTCACATGGCTAGTGAGTGTTAAGTGTCTGAGACCAGATTTGAACTAAGGTCCTCCTGACTTCAGGACCAGTGCTCTATTTACTGTGCCACCTAGCTGCGCCACAATGAGAATGTTCTTGATTTGTGTATAGATTACTCATAAAAATTTCTCCTCCTTCAGCAACTTACATGTTCATTTCCATGTGTCCCTGATAATGTCACCTCTATCATGGGTCTCCACCATATAAGATTGATTTAATACTCCTGCTTTTCCAATCCCAGATCTCTTAATGTTTGTTTTCCTGTCTCTTCAATAAGCATAATTAGACTTTCAATATTGTAATCTAAGCATAGTGGTTGCATTGCCCTTGATGGAGAAAGTTTGTTACAATGCTCAGCTCATTTTTGTGAAATTTTCTGTTGTATTTTCCCCTTCCTATTTATTATCCTCCTTGAACATTTATCCTTAAACACCCATAGGATGACTTTGATTTTTGGATATTTGACCACCTTCTTTAAAGATGATTTTATCTTTCACTGCTTCTCTCTACACATAACCATCCATTATTCTTTTAAATAATATTTTGCAAACAAGTTAATATTCTAACCAGCTGTTGCCTTTGGCCTCTCTCAGTCTGTCTGTCTGTCTGTCTGTCTGTCTTTCTGTCCCTCTCTCTCTCTCTCTCTCTCTCTCTCTCTCTCTCTCACACACACACACACACACACACACACACACACACACACACACACACTGTGCCTCTGTCTCTGACTCCAGTTCTCTTTCTGTTTTTGTCTCTATCTTTCTCTCTCACTCTCTCTGTCTGTCTCTCTCCATTTGCCAAGTGAATTAAGCATTTGTAGAATAAGATGCTTTCTGGACACCTTTGGTTTCCATTTTGTGCCAATTAATTTATATTGGTTAGACTTCTGAATAACATCATTATAGATATTGTTAATGTAATTTCTGATGTCCATTTCCTTTATAAAAAATTATCAATTACTTGTTTAAATTGTTTAGGCAAGGTTATCTCAATACTCTTTTCTCCCTTATTTTGTTTTTTCTTATTCATTTATTTTCAACTATTTCTGATATTAAACTTTGACAATTTGATGGAGTTAACTAATTTTATATTGCATGGTGCATAAACTCCCCAGTAATTAGAAAAGGCCCAAATGATAAAGACTGTCTTAAGAAGAAATTTCCCTATTCTCACTGTTCCTCCCTTCATACAATGTTCTTGTTCCACAGCAATGAATTTCTGAGACCTTTTCAACCTTTAAAGCTCAACTCAATTGGACCCTCCTCCATGAAGCCTACCCTGAGATCTTCCCACTGAGAATGAACTCTCTTCAAATATGCATAGATTATTTCCCCCTGATTTTCTTCCTTAGATCTATAAAGGCTCCTTATCTTTCAACAAATTGTGTCTACCAAACTCTGAAGAATATAAACTTCCTGAGGTCATGGATTGAGTAGCATTTGCATTTCTGGAGTTTAGCAAAGGGCATAAAATAGGAGACTACTAAGAGTTTTTTTTTTTTTTCTAGAATGAAGTATCTGGAGATCTAGAAGCAGAGGCTGGATAGTCGCTCAGCAGAAATGGTTAGTTGGGATATAGGATAGTAGATCATCAATTTCACATATAGGGAAACTAAAGCCGGATGATTATGGCCATGTGGATTCTAAGAATCAAGGTTAGATTTGGAGCACTGGTCCTCAGACCTGAGAGTCACAGCATGGAATTCTTTTATTTTTAAATTTAATCTTTCTTAATTTTATGTAAACAAAAATTTTCACACTTTTTTATATTATTATATTAATTAAATAAATTAATTAAATAAATAATATAATATATTATATTATATTAGCTCCCATATTAGTAATTATTGTGGAAGAGAGTACAAATAATAAAGAGAAAGAAAGTGAAAAATAGTATGCTTTGGTCTGCATTCAAACTCCACCAGTTCTTTCTCTGGAGGCAAATATTTTTCTTCATGAGTCTTTTGATGATTGTCTGGTATCATTGTATTGCTTAGAATAACTAAGTCATTCATAGTGATTATCTTAAAATACTGCTGTTATTGTGTACAATTTTCTCATTCTCATTATTTCATTTTGTATCAGTTCATATAAGTCTTCCCAGGGTTTTCTAAATCATTCTGCTCCTAATTTCTTATAACACAATATTATACCATCATAATCATATAGCACAACTTAGTCATTCCCAATTGATGACATTCCCTCAATGTCCAATTCTTTGCCACCACAAGAAGAGCTGCTGTAAATATATTTGTACATATATGTCCTTTTCCTTTGACATCTTTGGGGTACAGATCTAGTAGTGCATTGCTGGATGCAACTCTGCTTCATCCCTGAATTTATTGAAAGACTTCTAGCTTATCTCTACTATGGATAACGTTTGATAATGGTTTCATATAGATATCGATATATTTATCATTTTAAGGAAAGCTCTAAAGCCTATAAAGTGTTCATACCCTTTGATTCAGCAATACAACTACTAGGTCTATACCACAAAGAGATCAGAGAGATAAAGGAAAAAGGATCCATGTACACAAAAATATTTATAGTAATTTTTTGTGGGAGCAAAGAACTGGAAACTTAAGGGATGTTCATCAGTTGTGGAATGACTGAACAATTCATGGTACATGATTGTGATGGAATGATATGCAGTAATGGATGATGATGCAGAAGTTTCAGCAAAACCTGTGAAGACTTATAAGAACTGATACAAGGTGAAGTAAGTAGAACTAGGAGAGAATTGTACAAAATAAAAGCAATATTGTAATGATAATGACAATTAAAAACTTAGTTTCTCTGATTAAAACAAGGATAAGCAATAATTCCAAAGGACTCATGATGAAAAATCTCTCCACCTCCACAGAGAAAACTAATAAACTCTGTGTACAGAATGAAATGCATTTATTCAGTTTTTAATTTTTTTATTTCTCCTTCTTCACCCCAATTATTACCCTGTAACATGGTTAATGTGGAAATATTTTACATAACTTCACATGTATAATGGCTGTTGTATTTCTTCCCTTCTCAGTTGACATGGGATGGGCTTAAAGGAGAGAGAGCATTTGTAATTAAAAAAAATAATGACCAAAAAAGTAGATGGGTCCTCTAATTCCAAAGCTACTACTAACCCATCAAGATTGTCCCTAAGATCCATTTTGTAATTCTATAGATAATTGTGAGATCTTAGAGAAGACATTTCATCTCATTCTGTGAGATTCAGTAGTTTCATGAGTCATTCTATCAATGAAACCTGTATCACCTATTCTCTTGAATATTGATAGATTGATAATCAGTCCTCTCAGGAAGATACATGTTGACCTGAAAAAGTCCCTTAATCTCTCAGAAAGTCAGTGAGTTGTCTCACTGGATAGAGCACTGGGCCTGGAGTCAGGAAGATCTGGGTTCAAATCTGGCATCAGGCACTTCAAAGCTGTGCAACCTGAGCAAGTCACTTAACTTCTATTTGCTTTAATCCACTGAAAAAAAGAAATGGCAAATCACTCCAGTATCTTTGCAAGGAAACCCTACAGATAGTATAGTCCATTGAGTCATGAAGAGTTAGATATGACAATAAGATTGAACAACAATAAATTTTTCAGTACTTTAGGCAACTTTCCAAAATTATTCATTTTAGTGGGTTTTATATGAGGACGTTCTTCACCTGGGATTTCTCTATTCCAAGAAATCACACATTCTTTTCCTTATGAAATAAAGAATGTGTGCCCTCAAATTAAATTAAACACTGAGGATACTTCTCCAGAATCAATATCCAGTGAAATGGGTACTGTCTAGAGTCAAAGAAAAAGGCTTCCAAACATGGTTATGGTACTTACTGTTTATTTGATTTGGGGTATTTCACTTCACCTATGAGAGGAAGTCTAGAGAACTGAATGAACTTAAAGTCAGGAAGGATAGGGTTTGAAGTTCACCTCAGATAATTAGTAGCTGTGTGAATAAAGACAAGTCATTTCACTTCTCTCTCTGCCTCAGTTTCCCTATCTGTCAAATGCAAGGATAAGATGGTCTCTCAGGTCCTTCCAAATCTAGGTCCATGATTCTAGAACTTAATATTATCTTGCAGGTCTCAATTTAACTGAAATGAACAATATTTCCAGGGATAGAAGAAAAGTTCTTTACTTTTTCTTCCATAGAATGATGTTGGACAGCTTCTTTTCCATGGCTCACTGCTTTTTTCTTTCTCCTTCCTCACCCCTACCATTACTCTGTAACATGGCTAATGTGGAAATAATTTACATAACTTCATATGTATTATTAGTATTGTGTTTCTTCCCTTCTCAGTTGATATTGGATGGGGTTAAAGGAGAGAGAGAATTTGGAATTAAAAAAAATGATGACCAATAAAATATTTATAGTATGGTCACATGCTCATTGCTATCCGATGTGTCCACTTGCCTCTAGTCTGTGTCTGGGCATGGTTTGCAGGAATAAACAGGCAGCTTTCAGACTCAAAATCTTATTACCTCTGAAGAATTTACTGACTCCAATGTTCAATTCTAAATCTGCGGTGTCAAGGGAAAAATCTCACTATAGCTTGGGCAGAGGCTGCTTAATAACAGGCTGGGAATTTGGAATATTAACCATATCAATTTGATGCTTTCCCTGCCACCCTCACAATTCCTAAACATGACAAGGAAAACAGGAAAGTAAATAACTTCATGAAGTTGATATGCCTTGCTTGTATTGACCATCACCTTAGAATTTTCTATATTAAAGAAAATTAAGATGCTTTAAGAAATCCCAGTTCTGCTATTGACTGGCTATGGGACTTTGGGCATATTAATTCCCTTTATGAGTCTTGCCCTCTTCTCAAGTATGAGGGGTTTTCTTATCTAGATTAATTTGTAAGATGCTTCTTAGGTTTTATTTTCTGTATCCTGGGGATCATAATATAGAAAGAATTGGAAGAAATCGTAGAGGTCATGGAGCCCAAATTTTAAGATTTTACAGATTAGGTGACTGTAAACCATAGAAATGACATTATTTTCCAAGGGTCACAAAGCTAGTAAATTTCTGTGGCATGATTTGAACCAATGTCTTTCTGACACAAAGTCCAGTGATCTACCCATCAGATCAGCTTCTATGACTGTCATGTTCTTTTTTCTAACTTCCACTCTGTCACTATAGGTGGGACCTTTAGCACATCACTTGAGAATTGTGTGTCTCCTACTCCTCATTTATAATCTCTAACCTTCTCCTTCCTCAGGGCTGTTGGAATGAATGAGAGAACGTGTAAAAAAATCCAAATTCTAATATATTGGGAGATGGACCCATGGATATGTCAAAGAAAGCTCTTTTGAATTCTTTAATATATGACTGAAAACTTTAAAATTCTGTATAAATTAGGGCAGGGTTAGATCTCCATTTTACAATCATTTGGCTTCAAAAACCACTTTTTTGTCACAGGCTGGCCCTTGCCATTTCTCCTGAGGTCTTCCTCTAGTCCCACTATACTTTCTATTCACCAGTTTTCTCATCTAATATTCATACATGATGTGTTTAATCCACTTTCCCCCAAAAGACATATGTAACATAGTATATTGCATTTGTCATCACTTTCTCCCAAGCATAATTTTAAGTATTGACACAACTAATTGTCACAGTAAACAAGCGATAAATTCCACCTCTGTCTATATTGTTGGTGGTGGTGGTGTTTAATTCTACTGGATGTAAAATAAAAAAAATAAAGCTGATGGGTGTTTAGTAACTCTGTGAGAGGGTTGCCTTCTGAGGCTTTGATTAATTATGCAAGAAAGATGCAAATAAGTACAAGAATAGCAGCTCACATTTCTTTAGATCATTAAAGTCTTTAAAACCCTTTCTTTACACCAGTCTTATGAGGAAAGCGGTTCAAGTATCATTATTCCCATTTCAAAGATGAGAAAAATGAGAGGCGGGGAGACAAAATAGCATGTCATGGGTTACTAGTAAGTGATATATAAGAAAGCAAGAATTAAGAGTCTTTCCCCTATAATACCCTGTCTACCATTAATAGGTTACACAAAAGCAGGACTATCTGGTGAAATAAGGTCACAGGGGGCACTCAGACCCACGGGAACAGCGATATAGAAGGTAGGAAGGAGCTTCCAGTAAGTGGATAATACAAGGCGGTATTGATGGGTTTAGTTATAGTTTGGTAACAAAATAATGATAATTTCTTCAACACTAATAACACCTTTTTACAGCACCATAAGGCTTACCAGGAGTATAGGAAAACAATATTATTTGTGGCAACTTTCATGGGTTTTGCTTAGTGTCTCACACCAGTAACCTCCCTCCTCTAAGAGACACAGATAGAAAACTAGAATAATATGAGGTCAGAGCAGACGTTTGGAGCAATTACACAAGATGCTGGACGGTTCTCCTATGGCGGGATCCTAGGGGGATGCTTTACCTTCCCCACAGGGGTGGGCTTTGTTTGCCCTTTCCACACCGTAGTGCTGACTTGGCAGAGAAGCCTCTCCAGACATGCCCTAGTTGAATTGTATCTTAGATCACAATGATAGATCATGATTTATTGTATACTGAAGAGGCCTACCCCAGCATCACTCTGCTCTCTCGGAGCTTAAACAGGATTCGGTGTGGGCTTCTCCTGAAAATGATTCCTATGGCTGCACAACAAGCAGAAAAACCCAGCTATCCATTTGTCGTCAAGCGTAAGCAGCAAAGGCTGGTGCGGCAGCGGCTTGGGGAGTGAGACCCCACATGCCTCCTCAGAAAGCCAGGTGCAGCTTGCCATGCTGAACACGTCTTCTCATTCTCCTGCACCCAAATTGCTGTTGGTGTAAACAAAAAAAAGGATGAATTTATTAAATCCATCATTTCTTAATTTACTCCTTCATGGTGTTTGTAATTAGCCAAGCGCTGTATGACATCTGCATTGGCTGGTGTTTCTACTCGCCACACTGCCACACGTGCCTTCTCCCAATGTTAACAAAAAATGATGATCCGAGATGAGGCATACAAGCAGACTGTCAGGTTTGGGAAGCATGTCATCAGATAGGGAGGGGTTTCTTTCTTCCCTTCTCCCTTTCCTGCCCTTCTCCCTCCATTCCTTTTCCCCCCTTCCACCCTTCCTTTTCTTTCTCCTTCCTTCTGCCCTTCCTTTCTTCCTCAGAAAACCTTGAGAGTGGTGAACTTGAGAAAAAGTCTCTTTCCAGGAAATCACTTCTTAGAAGAAAGGAGCCCTGAGGGATTATTTTATGACTCATGCCACCCTAGAGATCAGTCAAGTTTTAAGTAGCAGCCCAACATGTTTAACAAGTCTCCTCTTGCAAGTTTGTGGATCTCCTGTCACCAGAAAGCAAAGTCCCCAGGGACAAGCATGTGGGCCTATCTGCCCTAGGGCCTGGAGCCGCTTTGGGTTTTGACTTCAGACCAGAGCCCATGAACACAGACCGATGTTGCCTCCTAACCAAGCAGCTATTTGCAGGGGTTGATGACAAAGTTCATTACCTGATATTCAGACATCTCAGTATCAGATTACTGAGTTTAGATTTTGGCCATGGGAACTGGAGAGAAGCTGAAAGTGATTATCATTCAGTTGTTTCAGTCGTGTCCAATGCCTTATGACCCCTCGTGGGGTTTTCTTGCCAAAGACACTGGAGTGGTTTACCATTTCCTTCTCCAGCTCATTTTAAAGATAAGGAAACTGAGGCAAATGGGGGTAAGTGACTTGTCAAGGTTCATGTGGCTAGGAAATGTATGGGATCCGATCTGAACTCAGGAAGATGATTCTTGCCGAGTCCAGGCCTGGCACTCCATGCACTGTGCCATGTAGATGCCACTAGAACACGGGAAGTACGAAAGGAGAAATAAAGGGGAGTCTGGATTGGGGGAACTATCTGCCCAGTCCTTTCAAACAAAAGAAGACAACGGCATAAGCCATCTGAATGTCTGCCACGTTAGACAGCATCGGCCATAAGGACGGCAAAGAAACGACTGCATGTGACACATTCAGAAACTCACAGGGGAAAACAGCCATTGGCTTCAAGGAAGACTCAGTCTTCAGTGTCTATATCTAAAGGTCCTACATTTAGGCAATAGGAAGGGCCAGAGACAACACAAGTGGGCAAGTCTGACCATAGGCAAGTCTGAGACTTGGGGGAGGTGGGATCCTCTGGCCTGAGTATACTTTATTTCAAAGAAACGTATGAAGTAACCAAGGGCAGTTGTAGTGCATACAGAGAAGGTTTATTCATATAAAGGAAGCAGGAATCAGAGTGGGAAATGATGAGAGAGAACATTTGGGCAAAAATCAATGAACATAGAAACAGAAATTATTTTGTCGTTAGATTATGCTACAGACAACCTATGCAGAAAGGGAAAATAAATGACTTCAAGAAAGAGATCCCAAGCTGAGACAGGAGCATGATAGAGAAGTGATACTGATGGGAGGTGGCAGTTATTTAGTGATCAGCTGGAGGCCTCACAAAGCCAAAAACGAAGCAGTCCGTACCTTCTTGACTTGCCTCAAAGATAATGTATTCATTTACAAGGTAGAGGGAAATTAAGGGAAAATATCATCTGAACCTGAAATTTATCAAAAGAATGTGGTTTGAGGTGGAAATGTTGGGTCCCTGGGTTGGTGACCAGGGTGTGCAAGGGCTTTGAGTCCCCGTCAAAGGAGGATTCATTAAAAGAGTTGGGCATGTATTTGCCAGGGAAGAAAAGACCAGGAGAGAATGTGGTAGTAATTTTCGAATATTTGAAGAACTGTAACACATATGTCTATATTTACTACCATAGCACCCTGATGGTCCCCAATCTTGTCTGATCTTAAAAAGCCAACCAGGTCAGGCCTGGTTAGTATTTTGGAGGGAACATATCAGGTACTGTACATTTTTTTTTCTGGGGTAGCTAGGAGGCTGGGCCTGGAATCAGGAAGACTCATTTTCCTGAGTTCAAATTCAACCTCAGATAGTTACTGACTGTGTGACCCTGGGCAAGTCACTAAACTCATTAGCCTCAGTCTCCTCATCTATAAAAAGAGCTGGAGAAGGACATGGAAAACCACTCCAGTATCCTTGCCAAGAAAACTCCGCATGGGGTCAGACAGAGTCAGACACAACTTCAAATGACTGAACAGCAAAAGCATATGAAAGTGTGATTAGATGTGTCCTGTTTAGTCCAAGAGAGAATAAACAAGAATAATGGAAAAAAAACTTTGTATGGAGAAAACTGGAGATGATCTCAGAAGGAACAAGAAAGAGTTATCAACAATCAGACTGTTCACTAGTAGAACTGGTTGCCTCGGAAAGTAGTGAGGTCTCTCTTACTGGAGCTCTTCAGTCAGACTAGATGAGAACTTTTGGTTTATGCCATGAGGAAGTTTCCTTTTTATCAGAAATGACTGAGGTGTCTTTTAATTAATTAATTTTGGTTTTGCTTTTTGGAAAGGGGAAGGAAGGGCAATTGGGATTAAGTGACTTGCCCAAGGTCACATGGCTAGTTTTATGTTAAGTGTCTGATGCTGAATTTGTACTCAGGTCCTCCTGACTACACAGCCGGAGCTCTATTCACTGTGCCATCTACCCAACCCTGACGTGACTTTTATATGAAATTATGATATTTTTTTTCCTTTGCTTGACTTCTAGGAGGGGAAAGGGGAAATATGTCTGCTACATCCCTCCATTTAGCAAAAGTTTTTGCAGTCCCTTCAAAATTAATTGAAATACATGTGTCATTTGCAAATGGACTTTATAAGAACCCCAATAAGTCTTAGCATCCATGATTTTTATATCATTATCATAGTTAGTCATCCTATATTATCATTTATCTTACCTTCACATGAACATTACATACAAGAGACACAGCACAATGCAAAACTCCACTTGAGATAGGCTGTCTAAATTTCATCCAAGATGTATCACATAATATGCAACTGTGCACCATGAATACCATTCATATGTAAGCCAAAAAATCGTAAATCTCAACTAGAAAACAATATTAACAACAGAGGAAAAATACTACTAGGAATACTTAGGAATCTGTCATTATAGCATTAGTAGACAAACAAACAATATCGTTATTAGAACACACATGCCCCAAAACTCTGAAATAATAATTGGTACAGCTTTCCGACCTGGTCCCAGGCAGGATGGCTCCCACAAAGAAAGGTGGAGAGAGAAAGAAGGGACGTTGTGCCATCAAAGAGGTGGTGACCAGAGAGAATACTATCACCACTCACAAGAGGAATCATGGAGTAGACTTCAAAGAGTGAGCTGCTCGGCCTCTAAAGAAATCCGCAAATCTACCATGAAAGAAATGGGCACTGCAGATGTTCTAATTGACACCAGTCTCAGCAAAGCTGTTTGGGCCAAAGCAATAAGTAATGTCCCATACATATCTGAATGTGTTTGTCCAAGAAACACAATGAGGATGAAGATTCAGCAAACAAGCTGTATACGTTGGGTACTTATGTGCCTGTCACCATTTTCAAAAGCTTATATTCTATGTGGATAAAAACTAAATTGAACTTCATTTAAATAAAGTTATAAAATGTAAAAAATAATAATAATTGGTACAAGCACTGATATGTATGGCATTGCTGAAATATAAATTATCTGCAAAGATATTCGTGTTTTCTTCTGGTAATATTGGCAATCAGATTAACTTGGCCCCAGTTTGAAAGGGTCTGATTATTCCTTCACCTGCTAACTTTCCATCATCCATGCCTAATCTAACTAATAATGTCAATTAATGGTGAGATTCCTCACATCTGAAGGCTTGAATTATCAAGGTTGAGCTGGTCAATGGCTCAGGCTGACCACCAACATTTTAAAACAGAGGAAAACCTCTCTCTCCTGAGCTGAAGAAATCTACAGAAAAAATGCATATGGCATTGCAGATGCTCAAATGTCCAAGATATTCTTTATATGAATGAGCACATTAATAGATGAATACACAACATTTATTAATTAGTTTCTTTTCTTTTGCCCTTGAAGAGACTCAAGTGCCCTCTCAGCTATGCCTGCCAAGGAAACCAGTCATCTACTGAGGTCTCGTTGACATTTTTATGGCATGTTCAAAACTCCAGTTGAGGCATAAGGTAATTGGAGACCAGTGGAGGACCATGTTGGAGAAGAAAACAGGCCAGAATTGGCAGCTACTCAGATTCCTAAAGGAAGGGGAGCTGGAGAAGAGAATCACAATTCTATCATCCTCACTTTCTCTTGGGGCAATCCCAATTTCAAATTTATTTCCCTAAAATGTAACCCTTCCCTTTAATATCCACAACCTTAAGGCTCTTGAGGCTGGAACTTCTCCCTATGCCTTCTAGGGGAAAGTACAGGAGTATTAATAAGTGAGGGCAGAAGTGTTGAATTTTTTCCACTAAGCTTGTAGTGGGCAGTGGTAATTAATACCTGTGGATTTGCATTTGGAGAGATGCTGATGAAGCCACTTGGGCTGTGGCTTTAGTGCGATGCCACCTGGTGGTCAAATCATATGTCGCACTCTCTTATCAGTGAATGAATTAATTCAATGGCAGCCTGCTTTTTCTGTAGACTTGCAAAAAGTAGAGTGTGGGTTCTGAGTGCCTCAAATATCACCTGAGACACCCACCAAGTGGACACACACACATTGTATCACTGTTAACAGGAGTTACTTACAAATATACATAATGTATCTTCCCTGGGCGCTGCAAGTCCTTGGGGGGCAGAAGGGCTTTTCCTTTCATGTTTCTGTTACACTGACTGCTGCTCATCGTGGCCCATCACAGTCAAACATTAATAAATGTTTGTTGAATAGAATCTTATTGAGTTCCAGCTTGGGAGGAGCTGCTTCCTCCAGACTCTGCCGGTATAACCTTCGGGGAACCAGGCTCAGTTTCACACTAAGATGAGGCAGCAGCAAGTTACATAAATTCGAATGTTCATTGTCTATAAACAACTCTATTTGAAATCAAGGGGAAACCATTAAGCGCCTCTATTCCTAAATCACTTGTAAAGATGTGGGCATTACTTGTAATGGTTATTCTCACCTCAAAGAGAGATGAGAACTGCAACTTCTAATCTGGGGAATGGGGGGAAGGATCATTTCACCAGCTCTATTTTTCCAACCTTGGTTAGTTTGCTTTTCCTTGAGCAGCCTGATGCCCATCCACCCCAGGAGCTCACCCACTAGTGCCAGGTTCTTTGACTTGAACCCCACTGCAGCTTAGAACTGCTGACCTCAAGGAAGCAAATGTACTCTCCCTCTTCAGCAGCAGAGAATCCAGGCATTCTCCACCGGGCCAGGCTTTGGGTCTTTACATACCTGCTTTCACTTCCTGTGAGGGAATATGGAGGCTGGAGAAGCCTGAGTTTTCCAAGTTCAGGAGAGTGAGCCATGTGGGAGTCTCCTAGTCTAAGCATCAAGTTCCTGATGGGGTTTGCAGCCAGCCCAGTGACAGCTGAGACGAGAACTCATTTGACATTGTCACTGTATTTTGGCTTGCAATTGGTGGTGCTGGACAGCAGCTATGTCACAATTACTTTAGGCTGAGCCTACCCTGCCCACTGATTGAGGTAGGATAGTAAAATATGTACCTATTAAAATGTTGGGGGAAGAGTTTTAATTTTAATTTATTGTAGTCAACCTTCTTTAGCTTTTACAAAAACTAATGTTATTTGGTTAAATAGAACTTTGGGGTCTTTGTCACTTGCAGCCAACAGTGAGGGGAGGGTCACATGAGTGATCAATGGGGCTTGAGTCATGATATTGGAGAAGAAATACCCCAATCCCACAGAGATTCCCTTAAAACTTCATAGAGGAGATTACCTACCTGAACTCAATTGGAAGAGTGAAGCCAGAGACAAACTTGCTATGCAAGAACAAAAGCCAAAGACAGTACTGACCTCAAGGAGCTTTCATTCCATTCTGAGAGTCAATGCACATCTGGAAGGGAAGGGTTACTCCACCCCAGAGTAATAGACTGATACCACCCTTCCAGGACCAAAGTCCCTAGCAAGACTGGAAATTATAGGAAATTCTCCATTCCTTTCTTGCTTCTAATTATTAAGAACTTTGCTTGTTTATTTCCTAGTTTACTGAACTGAAATCTGCTTCCTAATTACTTTCACTTAACCTCTCTAGGTCTCAGTTTCCTTATTTGTAAAATGAAAGAATTGAACCTGATGATGTCTAAATTCCCTTCCAGTTCTAAACCTATGGCCCTGCTATCTAGATTTGATAGCAGTTAGCAGCTTTGTGGCTCACGAGCAGTTAGATGTGGGTGAAGCCAAGGACCTCCATGGGTCTCAGTTTTCTCTTTTGTAAAATGAGAAAGTTAGACTAGTTGACCTCTAAGCTTTCTTCAGGCTTTCCATAGTATGTTTCTTTTTTGTTTGTTTATTTTCATGTATGTATGTATGTATGTATTTGATTGTGTTTCTTTAACCCTACAAATCTTACCCCCTTTCCCACATGACATTCCTTCCAATATCTGAAGACAATGAGCATGAATACCTCTACCCCACATCAGTCTTCTCTAGGCATAACATCCTCACCTTCCTCTCCTTTCCCAAACATCACAGTTTCAAGTGTGTCTTAAGGGGTGGTCTTAGTGTTCTAGTCAGAGGCTGGAGGAATATGGAAAGCAGCTGGTCTTGGTGGTCTGTCTGTTGCTCAGAATCTTAGCCAGTTCCTTTGGAGGAATCACCTCCAGCAGGTCCCATCAGCTTCTCTGACAAAGCCTGGCTTCTTTACTCCTCTGCAGTTTGAGAGCCCCCAGTCAGAAGCTTCCAGACCCCCATCCCTTCTCCCCAGGAGGCAGAAAAAGCCTACCTGACATCTCTGTGGACATCTTTGTGGACCTGCAATGTTAATGAGTGGAAGGAAAGTAATGGCTAATGAAGCTCACATGTCAATGACCCTGCATTCCCCATTAGCAAGGAGGACAGCAGGCTAAAGGAGCAAGCTGGCGACAACCAGAGAGGCTAATCCAATTGAATAAGGCTGGGCTATTTTTGTTTTCACTAACCTTTCTTGGAGGCAAAGGTGCAGACAGTTGGGGGGAAGGTCAAACTCATCACAGTGCATTTGCTTATCTTCCCTGCACAGGCAGCTCCCTTGTATAGTTTGGTCTGGACAGCGTTCATTCCCCTTCCTTAATCAGTCAGGCCCCAACCTACCTTTCCATCCTTATCTTCTCCTCCCCCCACCCCCTCCTCAACACAACACACCAACTGGGCTGACCATTGTCTCCCCCGAATATCTACATTCCCTTCTTTTCTGACCTTGACCCTTATGGCTCTTCTGCCCTACCCTCACCCACATCTTGAATTCCAGAGATAGAATGGTGGGGGCAGAAAGGTAGTTGGTTCTGAGAGGCTGAGAAGACATGGTGAGGGGCACTGCCAGGAAGACCTCAGGCTTCATGCTTGTTTATTTGGGCTCTTCTCAGCTGCACAATCTTTTGTAGACTGCTGAACATTGCAAAGTCTTAGTTTCTCCATTGATACAATGATGATAATAACAGCCTGACCCTCACAGGATTGTTGTGATGACCAAATGGAAATCATTGAAGTAAAGTCTTTGCAATCCTCACTCAAAAAACTTGGGTTTGACAACTCTGAAGATTTAACAACCTTCACCAGTGCATAGTGATATGGAAAGGTATAGGACACCATCTGTGTAATGATGCTCACCTGTGGAGGGGGGTTGTGGTCCTTTTGTGTGACTCAAAAAGAGGCGGAATAGTCACCTCTTGTCTTTTCTCCTCATGCCCTTCTTCAAGAGAGGTTTTCATTCTTTCTAGGAGAGGAAGTAGGAGTTTGGGCTGGGAGGTCACCACTCTACTCTCCTGAAAGACAGGAGAACAGGGCTAGAAGTAACTATATCTGCTCCCTTAAATGTTATTAGTTCAAGGGATATGACCAGGATCTAGCTAATTTCTAATCACTTTACATTTTTGGGGGAGGGAGGGAGTAGACAACTCCAATCTCTAACTAAGTCTTGACCCCTTTTCCACCTAACTTTGGTTCCATCATGAACATGCAGAGCAAATAGCAAAGAAAAAACCCATTCATTCAAATCATAGCAAAAAAGAAATCAGAGACGGTAGATATAGGATATACCAGGCATTACAGAATTCAGGACCTCTCCCATTGGTAGTGAGATAACTCAGTCCAACCAAGAAAGACAGTTCTAGATTCAATTCAAGGGGAAACCTACTGAAGTCTTTTAGTGTAGCAAGCTGAAAATAGGGCCATGGTAGAAACCACCCACTCTTTTCACGTCTTCCCAATCTTCTTCCTTCAGCAAACTGGAGTTGGCCTCTTCCATCTTCTCTATGTCTGTCTTGGAGAATCCGAAGGAAGTACTGGCTGAAAATGGAAACTCTCATCTGTTGCCAGCTCTGTCCTACCCCTCATATCCACCAATAAAGAGAGAACCCCATACAAACGATCCTTGAGATTGGGCTTACAGATGCAAAGAAAGATCATCCCCACTTACAGAAAGGAAGGGGAGAGAAGTGAGGGAGAAAAACGCAGGTCATCAAAACATGACACAGAAGAGAAACTAAGGAAGACCACAAAAGACAGACAAGTAGAGTAGCTTTGAATGTCACTGAAATCATCGTCTATCTTTTAAAACAGAAGGCTATACACGACCGAGCTTCAGTTTACTATCCAGCCATGTCTTTCTGCTCCACTCTGTATGTGGGGGTGTTCACATCAGTAAATGCTCCTTTAGTTCACGTTCCCCCCCCCAAGACTTGGGGGTTAGTAATGATTCTGTCACTGACTCTGTGGTCTTTGCCAGCTATCTTCCTTGAGTCTTTGTTTCTTCATTTGTGATGTAAGAATGAGAATTAGTTTGCTGCTTATCGACCTTTTGAGTTTGAGGACTCTGTTGGACTAATCTCTACCAATTTATATAAATGCAAGTCCAATTCAATATTTATTAGACAATGATTATATGCCTGGCACTGTCCTAGGCATCAGGACAGGCTCCACACTCAAGAGAAGATGAATTCTGTTCAGAGAATAGAGAATGTAGTCAATTAAGTAAAAATGAAATGTGCTCCCCCCAATTTCAAAAGGCAGAGAGTTCAAACAAGTGGACTGAGGAAGGCCTCAGCTAGCAGGTATCAAAATCCATTAAATTTTTTTTTCATTTAAAGCCCAGGGATAACATTGTCTCTCCTAAAAGCACTCTGTCTGGGAGTCTCAGGTATTTTCTTGATGGACAGAAATGTAATAGGACCAAGCAAATAGATCTTGAAGTATCTCATGAGCAGGAAGGATGAGTGGCCTCGGTGAGGCTTGAGAAGCAGTAAGCTGAGTGTTTTCCATTATCAAAATAAAAGCGAACGTCTTTCTTCTCACAGCTTTTTCTTAAGCAATTTGCTAAAAGAGTTGAAATATCTACTCTAGGCTTTCCCCCACTGTGCCCCAACCCCAAAGCCATTTCCCTTGTGTTGGAATGAGTCCCTGCCCCCCAGCCTCTGCTCAGAGCTTGATAGGAGGAACTGAGTGTTCCCTGTAGAAGAGATACAATTTATAGTGGATCCTTGATCACCTTTGGGGGGGGGGGGGGGATATGGACAGGACTATAAATGTTCAACAACTGGCTTTCTGAAAAGCAAAAAAAAAGTACATATGACCCACTTTTAAATTTAATTTGCATTATTCAATTTTTTCCCACCACTTTCTTAAGCCTAGACAATGAACAAAGGGATAAATAAAGCCCTGCTTTTTTAGTGTTTGCTGATTTCCCAGGTGCAAATGCTCACAATGAAAATTTAACAATCTGCCTGAGTCAATATGAGCTGCTTCTAACACACTCCTCCACTTTCGTCTCAGACTGGAATCTTCCTTCAGAGCGACCTATTCCTGACACTTCCATTCTGCTTCCTTAATATTGTGACCAGCTAGAAGCTGATACTTTCTTCCCCTGCTCCCTGGTCTTATGTACCCCAAGCCTGCTGTCCCCTCCAAACATTTCCCTTGAAAATACACATTTCTGTTTTCTTTTATCAAACCCATGCTGTACAAAGTTTCTAGTCTTATGCAGCAGGGATAAGAAAACTCTACCAGCCATTTTGTTACAGCATTGAGTAGTTTGTAATCTTTCCCCCCCAAACCACCTTAAGAAATATCGGGGGAGGGAGAGTGAATCAAGGTGATTTAGCAAAGGTTTAGTAAAGCTATCAAACTTACCCCCAAATCTCTCATCCAAAAGGACCACAGAAAATGCCAAATTGAATTCTAAGCAGCAGAGTCGACAAAAAGGCCGAGTGAATCATTGTCGTAGTCCATGGTACCACGCATGGATGCTGTGGTACAGGCTGGCCCAGAGCAAAAGGCAGCAGCATGAGCACGGGCTTTGGGGGTGGCAGCTACAACAGGAGTACCAGGCGTGCTTGAGCTTTCAGACTGAGCTATTTCCCCTGACACATGATTTGTAAACACAACTCACCATGAACACAACCTAGATTTGTCTATATGAACAATATGGCACATCAACCATGTCATACAAAAGGACTGCCATAGTCTTTGTGAGGGATTTACATGTCTAGTGATGCACCCAAGATGCATCTGGGAGGGAGCTCAGAGGCTACCCAGTCCAAAGCACAGGTGAAAAAAATTCCTTCTATGATGTCTCTAGCAATTGGTCATCCCATCACTGCCTGAACACCTCCAGGGAGTTGTAATGTAATGCCAAGCAAAGGCAACTTCCCAAGGTTCAGAATACCAGCATAGGCGCTCTCCATTTTATTCAGTGACCAACCAAGAACAGAGAAGATCAAAACATGAGATCATTCAAAATACAGCATTTACTAAGTGTGATTAAATAATCTCCAAGTACTACCCCACCCCAGGACCTTCCATTCATTCAATCAATTACAAAGTCCCTGTTCTAAATACTACTCCACCCCTAGGCTGTACCTTCATTTAGTCCACCACAAAGCCCCTCTTCTCAAATGGAGATTAGTTTCCAAACATAAGTAAAGTACATTCATTTGTTCAACCATAGAACACAAAAAGGTCAAAAGTTCCCCACCCCTGGATCACAATTGAATCTACCCCAGAGTTACATCAAGTTTAAGCACAGCACTTAATACCCAAATGGAGGTCTTTTCTTCATCTTGACAGGAGGCAAGTTCTCAGCACTCTTAGTTCCTGGGGAGACAAGGCTTAGCAAGGCCACAAGATACATTGCCAGTCTCTTCATTAATTCATCCTCTGTCTGTAGAACCATCCTAGAACCACTGAAAACATTAGCAAAACCCTCTCCCAGGATTTCTGTAAACATACAACAAGAAAATCCTTCTTCAGGGCTTCTGAACCAACAGAAAGGTTCCCAGACCCCTGCAACAACAGCACTGTCCTTCACCAGTGGACAGTATTCACTCTGTCTGCAGGACAGTCTCCAGACCCCTGCAACAACAGCACTTTCCTTCTTCAGTGGACAGTATTCACTCTCTGTCTGCAGGACAGTCTCAGTAGCTCTGAACCAACAGAAACGTTCCCAGACCCCTGCAACAACAGCACTGTCCTTTACCAGTGGACAGTATTTACTCTCTGTCTGCAGGACAGTCTCAGGAGCTCTTAGCCAACAGCCAGGTTCCAGGACTTCTTCAACAGGACTGTCTTTCACCAGTGGACAAATCTGGCAAAACAATATCAAAACAGACAGACAAAGTACCAGCAAAACAGCCATGTCTCCTCAGTCCTTGGCAGCTCCGGGGGCAGGTCTCAAAAGTCCAGGGCAATTCAAAGTGGCCTTCAGCAATCCTCTTCGTCTCTCTCTACCTCCATAAGGGTGCTGCTTCCAAAAAGTTCTTCTGCCTCTCTCTTGTCTCTCCAAATCTACCAGCTCCTCCCAGTTCGTGTCTCTCTTTTCAAGTCAACAAGTCCATCCCACAGGTGGGATTAACAAGCTCTGGGTTTTAACACAATCAATTTGAAAACCAAGCCAATACAGGGGGATATTTATATTCCATCACTATCACAGGAGGGAGAAAGGACTATTTGTGCAGATAGCTCATTCCTGCTCAGAGACAGCTCTTTCATTATTAGGGCTGTTTTCTCTTTTACATCATGCCTCAGTCTCCTCTCTTCAACTCTCCTCCACTGGCTTCAATCTGTCCTTTAGTGACAAACAGAATAAATCTCAATCCTGTTCCATAGGAAAACTCTTCAAATACTTGAAAAAAACCTTAGGTTTCTTTGGCTGCTATGACACACTGGCATCCACACTCATCATACTAAGCCTGCTAGCTACTAAAATCCTTGAAAATTTTCTACAGGAGATTTTGTCTAGTCAAAATTCCCATTTCCAATATATGCACATTTGTTTTTTAGCCCATGGGATGGAATTTACATTTCTCTTCATTAAAATTCACATTTTTCTGTACTTAAAAGTGTTCCTACCTATGAATCATCCTGAACCCTGACTCTGCAGGGCACAGATTATCTCTAAAGTCATTTGAAAGATATCATTCTAGAGTTCTGTATGAAACCTGAGTTTTTTTGCCCCCTTAATCCACCACTAGGGGAACCACCTTCCCCAGTTACAGCCTCTTTCCACCTTCACTGGCTATGTCTTGCATGGCTAGATAACCTTGGCTGATGCAGATTTCTGCCCCTCATCACCAGTAAAAGAAACTTGACTGTAGACCTCATTTGAGGGTAGAATTGTTGCACCTCCAAGCATGGTCTAGATAATTGAACCCAGTAAAGGCCTCACCTCTATTCCCCTGGAAGTGTCTTGGACAAGTTGTGAACTGTTCACTACCAGAGTCCAGCAGCCCTGTGCATGGGCCAACACACATTGCTTGGAGTCAGAAATCCTTAATTGGCACCTTATTCTGTCACTTCTCAGATGGATCTTCAGGCAAGGACAGACCTTTGCCTCTTTTTATACCCCCAGAATTAAAATGGGTGCTTAATATTTTTGACTGATTGATTATAGTGAGGAAAATGCTTTTTAAACATTAAAATATTATTATTTTAAAAAGCAAAAACTTCTATGACAATTATTGCCACACTTTCCAGTAAAGAAACAACTGGGGAAGACAGATAAAAGACAGTGAAGCAACAAAATGAATACATTACAAAAGAGAAGGTCTTAGAATAACTGCTTCTTGCCATCAATTGGGATCTGGGCAGCTTTGTAATAATCCAATACTGAACTGAGAGCTCGGGTAAAAATCTATTTAACTAAAAAGAACCAAAACACATTGATTAAAACATTATTTTTTATATCTTCCAAAGAGTCATGATATGCAACAAAAACTATTCTGTCTCTAAAGAAAAACTGAGGCAGCCTGAGAGGTCAGAGGCCTGGCTAAGTCCAACACCTGAAGTGCTGCTGACCTGCTTGATGACCTTCAAGCTGGCCCTCTCTGAGTCTCACCTTTTTTGTCTCTAACATGAAATAGTTGAACAAGAAGATCTCCGTCCCTTCTAAACATGAATATTGAACGATATAGTCTAAAGACCTCCTCAGTTCTGGTATCACCTATTTTAAGGCCTCTCCCAGAGCCAATGTACATATATTCAACTAAAATTCCTTCTAATTCTGAAAGTGCTGTCATTTTTCCTACCTCATTCATAAATTATAACTATTTTAGTAGAAAAAAATCATGAAATCATTTGTAGGGATGGCTTCTTTTATTTCTGTCTCTGTATCCCTATTACCTGGCACACAAAAGAGGTTTAATAAATGCATGTTGAAGCACTGATGTGGCAGAGTTTAGCACAGGCAGATAGGCTCAGCCTGAGATGAGATGGAAAAGGCTATTTGTGGACAGGTTATAGATGACTTCACGTGGTACAACTTCATTTTGTAGGGGTTGGGAATCCTTAAAAAAATCAAAAGATTTTTGGATAGAGGAAGATGGGCCATAGGGAAAGATGTTGAAAAGAAGTAGCTGGAACAACTCTGAGATACAGGAGGGGATGAGGGAAAATAGGTACATTAATGAATTGTTGGTGGAGAAATGAACTGGAGAATAGTCTGAAACTGTGCCCCAAAGGCTACAGATCTGTGCATATACCCTTTGACCCAGCCATGCCATGATTAAGTCTTTATCCCAAAGAGATTAAAGAAAAAAGACAAGGACCTATATATAAAAAATATTTATTGAGGGGATGCCCACCAACTAGGGAATGACTGAACAAGTTGTGGTATATCAACTGATGCAAAGTGAAGCAAAAAGAACTGGGAGATCCATCATTCAACATGGTAACAACAATGTGTTATGGATGATCAATTGTGGAAGACTTGGCTACTCTGATCAGCACAGTGATCCAAGACAAGTACAAAGGAGTCATGATAAAAAAAATTCTGTCTACAGAACTGATGAATTCAGAGTGCGAACATATATGCAAATATATTGAAGTATAATTTTCTTGTTTTCTTGCTTTTTTTGTAATATGGCTAATATGGAAATAAGTTTTGCATGATTTTACATGTTTAACTTATTTCGTGTTGTTTGCTGTCTTGAAGGTTGAGGGAGGGGTGAGAGGAGAGAATCTGGAACTCAAAATTTAAAGAGAAAAGAATGTCATAAATAAAAAATTAATAAAATTTTAAAAGTCATTAAAATGAAATCAGAGAATATTTAAAAAATAAATAAAAATGCAATCAAACAAAAGAAGTGTATGTAACTCAAAATAAAGAAATAGTTATTCCCAGAAGGACATTTAGAAATCATCTGCCAGTCTAAAACCTCTATGAGGGTTGGGGTGAAGTGGGATTGTTCTGAGTGATTTACCTGTATATGACCCATGGGGGTATGCAAGGTAGGTGAGCAGGGATCAACTTGAAGCTCTTTGAGAATGGGAATAGTTTGCTTAGTAGCATGGTTCCTAGCACACAGAAGTCCCATGAAAATGCTTGTCAAATGAATGATTTATCAAAGTTTTTTAGGAATCCTTTTTCTAAGGCTCTTTTCTTCTAAACAATCAATTTTCCTCAGGATGAAGGTGTATTGTTGTCTCATAATATGACAGATATGATTGAAAAATCATGTCAAGAGGGTGAACAGTTATAGGCGGATAATCCAAGTGCCAAACTGACATCCATGGATATCATCATCATCATCATCATCATCATCATCATCATCATCATCATCATCAACATCATCATCATCATCATCATCATCATCATCATCATCATCATTATCTTCGTCGTCATTGTCGTCGTCATCAGCGTCAACAACAGAGAAAAGTCTACAGTGCTTTGGGTGGATCTTCTAGAAAGAATTTCTCAAAAGACCCGCACAAGAATCTTGAAGGATATAGCAAAGTGATTAGAGTGTGATTGGCAATGGTGGAAAGAGCAGAGTCACCCAAATGGGGTCAACCTCTATGGAAGCATCAAAAAAAAAAAAAAATTAGAGCTGGAAGGGATCGAAGTCCTTGAATCCACCCTCTATTTCCTAGCTAAGACTCCTGCAGCTGAGAAGGACAATGCAGCTGCTAACTAATTGAGTTGAGGCTATAAACTGCTCTCCTGATTTTAATGCCAACTTCTTTCTCCTTTGACCATTTGGAAGAATTTCTGGAATTGAAATACCAGTTGGGTCTGAAAGCTTCTCTGCTCCCCCTTTGGTGTCAACTAATTTGCATGTTCTCTCCCCCATCAGAATGGAAGCTTCTTGTGGGCAGAGACTGGCTTTATTTGAGTGTTTCGTATCATTAGGAAGTACACAAAGTGCTTGGGACACAATAAGGACTTAAAATTGTTTTGCTTTCTTTCATTGGACATCTTTCGGAACATTTTGTCATGCACAGCAAACCTGGCATGTGGTACCACACTTATTGATTGACTAATGGAAGGTAATTCAGTTATGCCTACTCTGCTTCTCTCCCCCTGCTTTTTTGACAAGTGAGATTTTGATGATGTAGGGATTTTTCAAGATTTGGTAACAGACTGTGGTTTTTGTATTGTGTTTTTGATTTGTATTGCGGTTTTTGAATAAACTCTAATTCTAGTGAAATACTAAGGATTCACCAGAAATCTAATATGCTCTAAGATAGAATCAGATGTCAGGAATAACATTCTTATCTGATTTCTCTCAGCCTTCCATAAGAAACATGACTTGGTTTGTGGGTCACACACTTCCCAGAAAAACAGGCTATCAAATGAATCCTCTATTTTATTAGCTTTTATTATAATACCAGAGATGGGTTTTCATTGGAAAGGATAGTAAGAGAGAACTCCCTCAGGTGACTTGAAGCTTTGACACAAAGAAGATATTAAAATGAAGTCTGAGGGCTGGAAATACTATTTAGGGATAACTCCAACAAAGAAGTAGAGTTGGAGCAGTGGGAGCGGTAAGTGCAAGAAGAAGGAAAAGAAGAAGCAAGGACAAAGCACGGTGGGGGTGAGGGCCTTTATGATAAGGCAAATACAGAATGGCATCATTGTTTAGTTACAGACATTTGGAGAGTCATCTACCCCAAAGTAAGTCTCATGAGAGCAGAGACCAAGGCTCTGGGGGTTGATATCTCCCTACTCCCTAACCTCATTGTACAAGATGATCCCTGAACGTGAAGAATCCACAGAAGGTAACCAATTAATGAAAGGGAAGGGGAACCACTTTTATAAAGCACCTACTGTGTGTCAGGAACTAGGCTAAGGGTTTTACAAATACTGCCTCTTTCCACATACACTGAAAGTAGAATTTCATAGATATCTAGAAGTTATTACAACTGAAAACATGCCTTCATCTCTTGGATGACCACAATATCGACAGGATATTCCAGGCTTCCAGACACAGAAACACTCCCCTGAATCATAGAACTATCATTTCATACCTTTGTGAGCACAGTCAACTTTTTTGCTGGACCCCAGTTCCTATATTAGCAAAATGTAAGGGTGGAACCCAAGGGTGCCTCAGCCCCATCCAGCCCTGAACTCTAAGATCCAACCCTGTGGATATGGTGTTACTAGCCCCTGATCAAGTGTCCAAAGAATGCCACTGCTCTAGAGGACTCAATTCCTACATGGGTCTTTGGCTGCCAGACTGTCATGGCTGAATGCCCCCAATCACTCAATTCCATGCCTTGTTTTCAGACACAATGGGTTTTGCTTGCCAAAGAAAGATGTAGAAGGGGGACCTCCTTGGGGAGGATGGGTTTGGAAGAAGGCTGGCAGAAAATTCCCAGGGCTTGTCTTTGACAATGAACTCCTTGGCTTCACAGTGAGGAAGAATTCCTCACATACTCCCTCATCATGTTTGCCTCTCAAAATCTCCCTCCTTTCAAGTCTCAGTTTTGTTTCCACCACCAAGCATTCCCTCACATTTGCCCCCTTCCAGGCAAAATGAATCACCCCTCCTAAAATATCCTCAGAACATACCTATCTCCTTCTCCTCTGCCCCATCACTTCCTGATCTGAATAAAGACCCCAACCTCCTCGTTAACCTCCCCATCAGTTCCTGGGGAGCAGGGATTGCAATTTTTCCAGCTCTGTATCCTGGGCACTTAATCATAGGGTGCTGACTATATTTGGCACTTAATAATTGATTGCTGACTGAGTGATTGAATGAGGAGAAATAAAAAGAGGGATGCTGAAACAGGGAAGAGAAGTGAGACAAGTGGATATGCAAAGTTCCTGAGGATAATTTCGGTTTTCATTATTGACTTTTCCCCACAGTTATCCTTGGACAATCAAGATTGCAATACTCCCCACTGGTGTCAGTCAAAGAAAAGAAGAGACTTAGGGAAGGCACAGAGGCTCACTTCAAACAGATGACAGGTCTTCACAAGGTTTTCAATTCAAGCAATGTTTCTGAAGCACCTATCACGCACATTGACCATGAGCTGTGTGTACAAGGCTGAGCATCACCAGAGCCTGTGCACTGGGGAGATGAGGGAGGGCCTCATGGAGGAGGAGGCACCTTCCCAGTGCCAGGGAGACAGCCAGGGATTCTACAAGGCAGAGGAGAAGAGGAAGTGCATTTTACAATGGGATACTAGGTAATGAAAAGGTGTGGTAGCAAAACAGCTAGTATACCCTAGAGAATGTGTGAGTGAAGAGGGAAAGGGAAGGAAACAGACTTTTATTAAGTGTCTACTATGTTCCTGGCATTTTGAAAATATTATTTCGCTTGATCTCATTTGAAGGGCAGTACTATCGAATAAGACTGGGCTAGAAAGGAGGTGGTAGCAAACAGTTGAGTGTTAGGCTAAGGATTTTTTCCCAGAGGCAATAGGGAGCTACTGCAGATTCTAGAGCAGAAGTATGGTGCGGTTTATTAACTATGCAGTCACACAGGGCAGAAACATTGGAGAGTAGTCATGGGAAGACCATTTCAGCTAATTATAAGGGAAAAAAAAATTAAAAAAACACAGGTACTGCTACGGGAATGGGCTGTCCTAGGAAGAAGTGAGTGAGCTCCCTTTCACTGAAAGTGTTCAGATAGATAGGGGTTGGTTGGCCACTGGCCATGCATGCTTCAATGCAGACAGCTTTTCGTGGAAAGAAAGAGGATTAGATGCACTTGAAGGTTTTTTTCCCCTATAACTCTCATGTCTATTTAGGCTTCTAGACTTTAAATACTGAGGCCAAGTCATAGTAGTGATCCTGCAAATAAAAAAGAGTTGACCCTTGCCTAATTTGCTTAAATGTTTAATAATTTGGCAAGTACATGAACATTTGTATATTACCTTCATCTGTATGTGATTATCTTCAATTACTAGTGAGTATTTAACATAATGTCATTTTATTATACCTTCCCCAAATCCTTATACTCAGCTTGTGTATTAAGAAGCTGTCTTTTCAAGCAAGAAGTTGGATGACTTAAGGTGAAAATCAGTCACCCTGATAATGACTAAAAGGATAAGAATAAACCACTCTGAATAGTGACTTCTCCTGTTCTAGGCTTATGGTCCCATTTTAGCCATAATGAATGCAGAGTAAATGTACCACGGTAATTTCCAAGTCATAAACTCCTTGAAAATGCCAGGCGGAGATCCGTTAATATGCCAGGTGATGGATCTACTATTTACCATCGATTGAGGAATTCAGAACCAATTCATTCTCAAGTAGCCCACATTTTTCATCAGCGACAGAATTGTTTTGTACATTTCGACTCAAAAGAGATGAACAATGTCTCAGGGCTCTTCAAGAGAGAATGATGCTTCCAATGTGAAGTGTTCTTTCCTGGCATGGTGGGACGTCTGGGCTGGCGGAAATCTTGGTGTTCATCCAGGCTGACCCCCTCCCTCTACACAGGTGGAAACTGAAGGAGAGGAACTTGCCCAAGGTCACCCGCCAAATGAGCAGCCAGAGGGAGATGAAAAACAAGGCGGAGGAGAAAGAGCCTTGGGTCTTCTGTTAGGGAGCCAGCATGAAACCACAGCTGTCTTTGTTATGGGCTAAATGACCTCTGGCCACTTCTTTTCCAACTCTGCGCCTCAGATTCAACAATTATAAATGAAGTGCATTGGATCTGGTCACCTGAAAGATCTCTTCCAGAGATGGATGTTATGAATCATTACTTTTTAGCTTTATTTATTTTAATTTTAATTTATGGAATAAAAGAAATATTTCTATAACAGAAAATAATAACATGGTATAATAAACCAATATAATAAACATAGCATAATATGATGTAATAAACAATATAATAGCAGTATAATAAAACATAGTGTAATAAAAAGATGATTGCACATGAAACTGCCAATCTATTATGCACAACTTGATCTTCCTTTTAAATATATAATAAAGTTATCATGTACATCTCCCTTTGTTCCCTCCCCTCTGCCCTAGAGATGGCTGCCAGTAGACATAGATCTGTATGTATGTAAATCTACATGTATGCAACTGTGCATGTATGTGTATTCACATATACATTAATATGTACACACAGTGTGTACATATCTATACATATATAATTCTATGCATACTACTATTCATCAGGAGGCTATAAATTATGAATAACCCCCAGGATACTTTCCACTATAAACCACCTTAATACTCATCTACTTTCAAATATTATTTTTACTATGATAGGTAGATGCTTTTTATAAGAAGAAAAATATAGACTAGAAAGTAAAATTGTCTAAACTTGCCTTTAGATTTAGAAGACTGATTTACAAAAGCAATAAAAATGATTGATGTGTGTGGGTTGTGTTTTTTTTTAACATAATCAGAAGTGGATCATCTCAAAAATGGACTACTTCAAGCCATTTAGGAAGAGAGACATTCATTGGATGAACAATGCAGAACACTGTCAGCTCAAGCTAAAATTCTAATGGAAGGCATAAGCCCTGAGGTTAATTATTTGGTCATCAAAGAATCAATGAGTCACAGAATGGCATTCGTATTTTATGACCTGTGTTCAGGAAGCCCTCAGACTGTAACCTTTCTCCTCAGCTATCCCAAGATCCACTGTCTACACATCTCTGATACATTGTCATCATAAAGGAATGTGGCTGATATTTATTTTTGCCAGCAGGTAGTATGGTGTGGAAAAGGCATTGGACAGAGTTAGGAAGACCTAGGTTGAAATCCTGTTCCAGATATTTACTAGTTGTATGTTGCTGAATCAGCCACTTAACTCCTCTGGGACTCAATGTCCCCACATGTAAAATGAGAGTTTTGAATGTAGTGTTCAAAGTTCTTTCCAAATCTAAATATAGGGTGCTATGACTGAACCACAGGTGCGTTTCATAAAAAGACACTGCATATTATCTAAACTCTATCTCTCCAGTGCCTGGTACTAGATCCTAAATTTGGGAGATGCTTAGTAAATGTTGGTTGACTTGGAGAATCAGATGAGCAGTGATCTATCAGAACTGGGTGGTGTTTCTACTGAGATGTTCAGGCACTCAAATCAAGAAATTCACATCGGAATCTGGGAATGGTATCAAGGGCCACTGTATGACATGATAAAAGTAGTGTGCAGAAATCACCCAATCAGCAAACACTAGGTGACTGCTCTGTGTCTGACTGTAAGCTAGATGGTGGAAACAGAAATACAAACAATTACTTGAAGTTAGGAAGTTCAGAAAGATGGTGCTAATAATAGCACCTTCCTCCGAGTGAAGTCGTGAGACTCCAGTGAGTTTACGGCAAGGAAGGAAGGAAGGAAGGAAGGAAGGAAGGAAGGAAGGAAGG
>NW_027186310.1:1251876-1319611 GCF_028583685.1 Petaurus breviceps papuanus
GAAGGAAGGAAGGAAGGAAGGAAGGAAGGAAGGAAGGAAGGATGGGAGGGGGGAGAGAGAGACAAAGAGACAGAGACAGAGAGACATTAAGTACAGGAATTTTACTAAAAACTGGAAATACTACTACTGCTGCTGTTAATATTACTACTACTATTAAAATTACTACTACTGCTGCTGTTGCTACTGCTGCTGATGTTACTACTGCTACTACTAATACCATGTTTCCCCGATAATAAGACACTGTCTTATTATTTTTTTGGACAGAAAAACACCAGAGGGCTTATTTTCAGGGGAGGGCTTATTTTAATGAACATTGACAGCAATTTTAATAAACAGGCAAATGTGAACAAAAAAATGTACCTTTATTCAATAAGCAAATCACTGGGGAAGAACAGGATGATGCACTCACTGCTGCAGCTCTGATTGGATGCAGCTCGGAGCGCGGCGTGTGTTTCACTGGGGGGGGGGGACGGTGCATACAGAGGGTACCGTAATGTAGCGTGTAGCGCAGGGGATCACCTTCACTACAGTAGCAATCTCAATAGGGCTTATTTTCGGGGGAGGGCTTATTTTAGAGGAATCTTACACAGTAAGGGGAGGGCTTATTTTCGGGATAGGTCTTATTATCAGGGAAACACGGTACTATCACCACCTAATATTTATATAGTATTTTAAGGGTTGCAAAGTGCATTAAAAATATTGTGTTGATCCTCATAATCTTAGAAGGTATATACTATTATTAACTCTATTTTTAGATGAAGAAACTGAGGTAGGAAGGGATTCTGTGGCTTGCCAGGATCACAAGGTCAAGTATCTGAGTTTGGATTTGAACCCTTCTTGCGGATTCCATGCATTGTTAAGCACAGTCCGCACTTTAGCACCTAGCTCCAGGAAAGCAAGACAGCTTCCTGCCCTCAAGGGGCTCCTATCCTCTAGCAAGGACCACGCATAAAAGGGAGGTGGAAAGGGTAAAGGGAGAATAGTATTGATGTGGGAGGAAGAGATGGTGAAAAGACCTCCAGAACCCAGGGCTTTGGCAAGATAAGGTAAAAATTATTCTATTAGAGCCTAGAACACAGATTCTTGCCTCTTCTGTGCCCCCAGTACACAAGACACAGGGATTTATTCCAGACCTTTGCTCCATGGGCACAAGGTGATAAATGGAGCTTTCTGGGGGGGGGGTCCTTGCTTCCCTGTCCCCACCTGTGTCACAGGGGTCCCCATTTGGAGAAACTGTCATCAACCCCAGTAGAGGTAGTCATTAAAATAAAAGGGGAGGAAAATATCCCACTGCAGGGATTCCAGACTGGAAACTCTGTGCTCAGTGACAAAAGGCTGACTAATTAGCACCCCCTCCCCTGCCGGAGGCAAGCTCTTTGATCTCACAATCAATTTCACTGAGCCTATGTTTTACCCTCTCTGCTTTTCATAATACAATTTAATTTTTATGTACAGAATTTCCTGAAGGGCATAAATGCATTTTCACTTTATGCCCTGGTAATTCAGTTTTAAATCAAGCATAAAGACTCAATAAACAGTGCTGGGCTAACGGGTCTGGCCAGGCCGGTGACCTTTCACTGTTATTTTTGAATAAATAAGAAAATGGTTAAAAGTCCCAGATGAAGTGGGCCAAAGATTCTCCATTGTCTGCTCAGAGAGCGGCCTGAATTGACAATAATTTGATAGTTCATGCTTGAGAAAACTCCCAATTGGGAATGTGAGGGCCTGGAAATTGTCTCGCTGGGTAATCATGTGGAGATTGGCCAGTGGTGACTCTCTCTCTGACCTTGAAACACTTTCCCAAATCCAGCAAAGATGAAGAGAAAAACAAAACCTTAGCCTTCTCTCCAGGCCTCTCTCACCATTGGTGATTGACAGACACCTGGCAAAGCCGACTGTGGATGAGGCCTTTCTTGCTCCTGTGAGAGGGTCTGGAGTTGGAGCTTGGAGGGACCTAGATATGCTGAGAGCTTGGCAGGACTTCACACGCTATCAGCTGCCCCATTTTACAAATGAGGAAACTGAGGCACAAATCAATGAAGTGTTTGCCTCAGGTCACATGGTCAGTAAGTGCTTGACATGTATTTGAACTCATGTCATCCTGATTCCAATACTTTATCCTTTCTTCATTCCACACAAGAGACTGCTCAGTGCAAACGTGCTCATTTACAAGAGAGAAAGCCAAGGGCTAGAGAGGCTTATTGTGGAGAGGAGCTAGAGCTAGAAGGATCTTTAGAGACAAAAACAGGGTGGACTAAACATTGCACAAAAATTAATGTTGAAAACTATCTTTACACGTAATTGGAAAAAAAATACTGAGAGAGGGAGGGAGAAGGGAGAGAGAGAGAGAGAGAGGGAGGGAGGGAGAGACGGGAGGGGGGAAATGAGGCTGTTTGGCAGAGCACAATCAAGGTAGTGAGTTGTGCAAGGCTATCTCAGAGGGCTTTGTTGCTCTGGGAAAGAAGTGATTTGATAACCTGGGTTCTTGGGAGAAGAAAAAACCCCACACCTTTATAATGTCTGTGTGCATTGTTTTTTGGGGGTTCGAGCTGGACCTGTACCATTCTTAGCCTGTTTTTAAAGCACATTTGATTATATATATGTTTGTGTGTGCATATGTATGTTTGCATATGAATGTTTATCGTATGTATATATGTTCATATGCATGTGCACATATATGTATGCACATATACAAACATGCATTCATAAATACGTATATACATATACTTTTCACCATGCCTCATCCCTTTTCCTTTGCAGAAGTTCTTTAAGTAAATAATTTAATCAAAAATAAAATAAAATAAAAAGATGGGAAGAATGAAATAGAGGGAATTAAAAAAAAATAAGGATAATCATTCATCCCATCCAAGGCCTCTGATGTTAGTTGCCCCAGTGGCCCCAGAGGGAGGCTTCTTCTCTGGGTTCTTCTCTGGAAGCAAGCTGAGCTGTTCACTCTTCATTTGACAACATTCCCTTTTAATTTAATCCTGCAGTTCCATTGGGGTGGGGAGTTCCTGGCATGAGAAGTACCTCCACTGGTACAGATGAGCGATCCCCTCAGCAACTTGCATTCAGCTGCCCGAGGCACTAGGCAGTTAAGGTATTGATGTCCTATACCCAGTGTGTCAGAGATGACACTTGATTTCTTGTCTTTGTGTGTCCAAGGGCAGTTCTCTGCCCATATAAGGCTGACTCTCCTACAATATGTATTTGACATACATCGAGGCATCAGGTGGATGGTTTAAAAACTGAACTTCCTTAAGGAAATGACCAGATGTGACCTTCCTTACCATCATGCATAACCTTGCTACCAATGCTGGAATCGATTATAAAACATTCCAAGTCATCTCCTGACAAGTTCTTTGTTCTTCCCTCAGTAGCCTGCTCCCTCAGAATATCATCATCACTGGAAGGTGGCCAACCAATCTGACAAGAATAGTTTGGATGATGGTGAGCTCACTCCCTCATGAGAATCTCATCCCATTTTTGGAAGACTGATTATAAGAGTTTTTTTTTTCCTTAAACTGAGCTTAAATCTACCTTCTTTTAATTATGCACCTGCTCCTAGTTCTTCTCTTTGGGAAATAACAGGGAATAAATCTACTCCCTCCAATAGCTCTCCAAATATTAGAAAATGTCTATGCTCCTTCTCTCACCTTTCCCTGAAATGGCTTTTCTTTTCGAGGCTAACTATGTCCACACTTTCTTCAACTAATCCCTGCTTTGTGAAGTCTATGCACATGTCGTCCACCATTCTGGTTCAACTACTTTGGACATTTTCAGACTCTCTCAAATGTGATGTTTGGAACTGAAGATGAACAATTCCAACATGTCTATCCAGTTCAGAGGAGAACCAAATGAATGCTTCTTTTCCTTTAGACACTATAGTTCACTCAGCATGCCCTAAGTGTGAATGAGAGATTCTAGTGGCCACACTACACTCATACATCAAGGAAATCCATAATGCTTTTTTCACATGAATTGTTTTCACATCAATTGCTCCCCACCCTCAATCTCTGCAACTGATTTGTTTGAACTAATATGCAGGACTTAATAATAATTCTTATTGATGTCATTGTATTATTGCCTGTCTATCATTCAAACCAATTTTGCATTCTGATTCAATCATATAACATAATAACTAACCTTCCCAGCTTTGCATCACACACACATTTGATAAACTTGTATTCATCCAAATCACTGATAAGAATGTTGAATGGAATAGGTCCAAGGATGGAGCATTATTCCCTTAGCAAGAGAACTCTCTGATGCTTGACAAGAGGCCATTAACCTTTGGTTACAATTTTCATCCTATAAATCACCTGATCATATTATCATGTAGCCCATATTTATATATCACAGCCACAATATCCACAAGGGTATTTTGAGGGGGGCTGTGTATGGAATTCCCCTTAGCCACCAGCTCAATAACCTTGTCACAAAAGGAAGCCAACTCACTTGACTGTGCCATGTTCTGATAGAACTCATTCTTATTACTAGGGATCACCGTGTTTTTAGATCCTCAGGAAGCATCATTTAGTAATCCATGCTATGATTCTTTTTTTTTTCCAAGCAATCAGGGTTAAGTAACTTGCTCAAGGTTACACGGCCAGTTATTTCTGGGTGTGGTTGCTGAGTATCTGAGCCCGTATTTGATCTCCAGGTCATCCCGACACTGGAGCTGGTGCTCTTACTCGCTGTGCTACCTGGCCACCCCACCATGCTATGATTCTGTAGGAAATAAATATCAATGCAGCTACCTACCATAAAATGAAATAATCTTCCCCCTTCCTTCTTTTAAAGAACAATAATTATCTATAGGATTTCATTCTGATATTGTATGAGGAATATCAGCACCTCCCATAGCAATCAAATGTGCTCTTTAGAGACTGTATTTGCAAATCCTAATTCTATCTAATCCTTTCATACCCCTGAGGAGGGTGTTATTAATATTCACATCTTACAGGTGAGAGAGCCGTGGCTCCAAGAGGGTAAAAGACTGACCACACACCTAGTCAGAAGGAGGATTTAAAATTGCTTTCCAGTGTATCATGCACCATCCACTAAAGTGTAGATTTGGATCTGATGAAGGAAGTAACCAAATTCATTAAATAATGTACAGATTGATCATTCACATTATTAAAGGTTTAGAAAACCCCTTCTTCAAAGTGCCCTGGAGGTATTATCTCTTCCATTTAATAGGTGAGAAAGCTAAAAATAAAATCTGGTAAATTGACTTGGCCAGGTACACACATGAAGTATCAGAATTATGATGTATAACTGGGCTTTTGATCACAAGTCCCACATTCTTTGAATTAGAAAACTCTTCCGAGTCTGGCCAGATGGCTCCTCCCACCTACCTATGGGCCTAAATGAAGAACCTGCCCTCTGACCTTAGAGACCCATTTCATCAAAGTTTAAAACCAACCCAATCACTAAGACACTTTAAAAATGACATAATTTGTAATTATAGCCCCAAAGCAAAATCTCTGGTTTCTGTTAAGGAAATGAAACAGAACAATGAGTCCATTAAGTGTTACTTTGAGATATTTACTCTGCCAAATGTTATGAGGGAGATAAAACAACAGAGCCATCCAGCACTGGAGGAGGGTTCTGTTACTTATCCTGCTTAGATTCAGTCAGAGCTAATGGTTCTAATATCTGTCAACATCTCTGTCTCATCTTGCATACCTAGGGAGGACACGCGGGCCCATTGGGAAATACACCATCTAGTTTAGGTGAATCTGAAGTCACTTATGTGACCAGAGGGAGGAGAGAAATGGAGAGGAATAGGGAGAGGGAGAGAGAGAATAACATACACAGATAAAGAGAGAGACAGAGAGAGAGGGAGGGGAGGGAGAGAAGAAGAAGGAGAAGGAGAAGGAGGAGAAGAAGGAGAAGGAGAAGAAGGAGAAGAAGGAGAAGAAGAAGAAGAAGAAGGAGAAGAAGAAGAAGAAGAAGAAGAAGAAGAAGAAGAAGAAGAAGAAGAAGAAGAAGAAGAAGAAGAAGAAGAAGAAGAAGAAGAAGAAGAAGAAGAAAGAAGGAGGAGGAGGAGAGAGGGGAGGAGAGGAGAAAGAGATGGATAGATAGGTATACTGACTATAGATAAGTAGGTAGGGTACAAATATGGATAATGATTTAAACTGACATTGCTATTACCAGGACATATGAAAAGGTTTCACCAGAAATTGTAGAACACACTGCAGAATCTGACCTGGCATTTCCCATGGGATACAGTCACACAACACATCATGAAGAGCCATTGACCCTGCACCGGATTGCAGTCAGGTGGCTGGTCCATCTGTCCTCTGCATTGCGCCGCCATGATTCTAATCACCTGTTATATCTGCTCAGGAAGGGCTGCATCTCCATCTTTGTAGAACATCTCCAAGAAGATATCATTTCAATATTATTATTCTATCACTTAATCTTGACCTATTTCCTCTGAACTCCAGAAAAAAAGCCCTGCTAGGGAGGAGTCTGGTCTGCTCCCATTGAGTCAAGGTTAATCATGCTGCTTTGCTCTTATAAAATCTGAATTGTCTGGGCTTCATTGGTTAGTCATGGGGCAGACTCGGGATCTGAGCATCATGGAAGCCTGTTGATCTGATAGCATTTTCCTGATATGGGACCATTATCCAGGTAGCTGTGGGGTCATCTCATGAGCACCAGCTGAGAATTACTTTCCTTGAAAAGCCCCATGTGATTTCCCATCGTGTTTTGGTCTAGACCGGGCTGTTGCTGAAATTCCTAATAAATTCTTTCTACCAGCTCTGCCATTTCCTTTGCCTCTGGATCTAGTCAGTCAACCAATAACATTAATTAAGCATCTTCTATTTACCTGGCACTGTGTCAAACGCTGGCCTTACCATCGGCTTTGCAACCATAACTGGAGCCTTGACTTTTTATAACTTTGCAGTTTCAGAGAAAACCCAGCTTGGAGGCAGAATCAGTCCCATTTTTGAAGCAGATGCTGCTTAATCAGACTTTCTTTTTTCTCATCCTCTGTCAGAGTTGCAAGTCTTCCCCACTTGTTCCTGTTTCTATGTAGTTTGGTAGTTTCCAAGGTGTAGTCCTCACTCCAGGCCTGGTGGCAGCGTTTCAGAACAGTGATGTCAAACTCAAATAGAAATTGGTGCCACTGGGCCATCCATTAGGATCCCTGTGGGCCATTGACTGACTTAGAAAGCTGTGTGATGATATTTTTTATGTTCTACTGGATTTTCCTTTATTTTGTTAAATATTTCTCCAACCCATTTCAATTAGGTCCCTGCAAGCACTCAGGAGTCCTGCCCATGTTTGACACCTCTGATTAAAAAGATTTATTGTCCCCATTTTACAGATGGCATAAAGACCAAGACTGGGCTTCAGGGATTAGAGAACAGCTAGGGCTGGAGCTCAGAAGTATGTCAGAGGCCATCTGCTCCAACCTCCTCGCTTTACAGGAGGGGAAACTGAGTATCAGGGAGTAGAACTCACATGGTTTGTTCAGGTGAGTTTACACAAGTTCTAAGTATCACAGATGGAATCTAACCCAGGGTCTTTAGACTGCAAAGTCAGGGTTTGTCCCATTGCATCTAACTACTTCCCTAAATAACCAGTCTGCTTTGCAAAGGAGGAAACTGAGTCACAGGGATGTGGAGTGTCCCTCAATGCCTAGAATGCTCTCCCTCCTCATTTTCCCATCTTGCAACCTCTAGCTGCCAGTGAGTGAGCATCACCTTTGTCTTTATATCCCCACAGTGTAACACGGTGCTTGGCACTTTGTGTCTAATAAACATATGCCAATTAATTCAAAGCTCAGCTCGTTTCCCCTGCTAGGAGACCTCCCTCCCCTTCTCCCATAGTAGAATATAAACTCCTTGGAGACACAGAATCTCATTGTTTTGTATTGCCAGGGACCAGCCCGGTGCCTGGTACATCGATGAGATGGGATGAACTGGGCCAGTGATATTATGTGTGTGGGGGAGAGTTTTCAATGAAGAAAGACCCTCCCCTGAGGTAGATTGCGATCTTCTCTGCACTTTAAAGCCTGTAGTGTTTTCTGTTGAACAGAGAGGTTAAGGAACTTGCCTGGAGTCCCACAGCCTATGAGTATCAGCAGCAGAATTTGAACCCAAGTCTTACTGACTGAAATCAGCTACAAGTTCTCATAGCAGGCATTTTGTCACACTTGTTGGACTTACTTGACTCCTCCCCAGTCACACAGGTGGTAAAAGGCAGAGACAAGGTCTCCCGTGGCCAAATCGAGAGGTCGTTCCCCTGCCTAACATTGCTCCTGCCCTTAGCTTGGAACAAGCTTAATAGGCAGCAAAGGAGAATCTTTAAGGAATGATTTCTTCCCCAAATGGAGCAGTGGAAAGACTGGGCTTTGCATTTCAACTTCTGTTCCCTTCAGTGAAATGAAAACATTGTTCCTCTGAATTTGCAGACAGAGAAGAGAGCCTTGGTCTACCTTCTGAGGCTGGGGCAGATGCCCAGCTAATGGAATTATCGTCCTCTATGGAACTGAAATCTACTCTCTTCGAGCTCATTTCAGAACATCCCATTTCAATATAACAATCCTGGAGACTGGGCAATTCATGAAGCTATTTCAGTTTTGGAAGCAACACCTGCAGAACCACATCCCTAGAGATCACAACATAAGAGAGCGGAACCAGTGAGTTGAATTGTGAAGACAGGCACAGCCCTTGGAAATGTGTGGGGTCATTTTGCATTAGATCTTGCTATCTTGCCACTTCAATGACAGAAGTGCAGGTTTAAACAGCAGATGCTGCTTTCTCAGACACTAATCTCATGCCTCCCTGGACCAGCAGGAGAATTGTAGCCTGCCCAGGCAGGGAGGCAGCAGTGAGAACGGGCCAAACAATGGGGAGTTCAGCACAGAAGTGGGCCCCTCCAAGGGGATGACTAGATTGGTCAGTGACACTTACAGGGAGGCCGCTTTCAATTCAACAGAATCATTTTTTAGTAATTGAAGGAGTCTGATGCTGGATCAAGCTTCCTGAGTGAGTGGAGAGTCTTCACCCTAGTCCTAAAGCCAAAAGACTCGAAGTCAAACACTAGCTGCCTGATTCTAGCAATACTATTTAACCTCTGTCTGTGTCAGCTTCCTTATCTGTACAGTGAGGATCATAAGAACCTTCATTGAACAAGGTTGCTATGAGGATCAAATTAAAGGACATATGTAAAGCACTTTGCTATTTCCTAGAGTTCCATGTAAATTTTGGCCATCATTATTGTTGTTATGAAAAACCTTCTTTGCCATCAAAGAGTTTATGGTTTAATAGAGGGGAAAAATATTTACAAATTAATAGATATACACCATATAGAAAACAGATGCAGATCAATTTGGGGGAATGCGAGTAATAGCAGTTGGGAGGGCAGGAAAGGGATGATGTAAAAGGTGGTGCTTTAGCGCAGTGTGAAAGGAAAGGGTGATTATGAAAGGCAGAGGTGAAGAAGAGGCAGTCCAGGTCTAGGGGGCAGAGAGTTGGGGCAAAGGGGTATAAATGCAAATGGAGACTTCATGTAAGGAACAGCAAGAATGCCAGTTTTGTTAGAATGGGGACCAAGGGAAGGTAACTTATAGATGAGAGCAAAAGGTAGAGTCATATCAACTTCCAAGAGACTTTCCAAGCCCAACAGACGTGAAGGGAGTTGGGTCCGAGTTGAGAGAAGTTTGTCAAGCTGGCCCCTTCACTAAGCCCTCAGAGACACTTACCCAAAAGCCTACTGCTGTCCAGTCACCCAATCTGAGTGTCAGAAGGTATTCAGAGGGCCTAGCCTCACATCGAAGCTGAGGAGGCTAACAACATTCCCAAGAGTCTAATGGAAGGATCTCTGGATTCCTCAGAGCACCTGGTTTCATCATGGCTTTGATACTTACCACCTGTCTGAGCATGGTGCCATCACTATAGGACTCTGGGACTGTGAAAGACATGGTTAGTCCAGGAGACCTCTAGGGTCCCTTCAGCTCTATGTTATGATACAGTGTGTGGGTGCTTCAGAAGGAAAAAGAAAGCTCTTTAAGAATGGGTGATTTCTCCAGTCCTGAAGGCCATAGTGAGATGCAGTTGGGAGGGGAGGGGAGTGGGTCATAGGCACTGCTTCTCTCTGCAGGTTCTGACCAATTGGTTGTGGAAAGAGAGTCAGCTGCTTCCTTCCAAGCTCACCTGAGGCTAATAAGGCATGGTCAGGCTTCTCTGTGCAGGGGGAAGAGAATGAGATGTGGGATCAGCATGAGGTTTGAAACCCAATTCTTCCATTGAAAGTGTTAAAATGTGACCTTGGGAAAGATTTTCCTCATCCCAGTCCCAACCCTGAGGTTCAGTCTCCCACTGTAAAAACAGAAATAATTATCCTGGCTTCCTCATATAGTTTTCATGACAGTGGGCAGGTCCCTTTCCATCTCTGGGCCTTGATTCTGTTATTTGTAAAGTGAGGAGCTTAGACTACATGACCTCTGAGGCTGCTTCCAGAATTAATTCTGTAAGCTTGTGAACAGAATGAGATAATTGATAGTAAGTCACTTTATGGCCAGGAATCACTATGGAAATAGAAGTCACTATGTCCATCCTTTCACTATGCATGGCCTAAGTCCTCCCCTCTCCCTCTTCCCACACAGAGCACTCTGAGCCTTGAATCGAGGCCAGAGATACATTTACAGAACTGTGCACAAACATGGCCCTTGTCTTTGTAGAGCTCAGTCTGTGAGAGGGAGAAAAGGCAATCATAGATAACTATAGTATTCAATATTGCACAAATGGAGATAACTCTAAACACGTAAAGCACTGTGATGATGGGGAACATTGAGCAAGGGGAGAAGGAGAGGAAATAAACCTTGGCTATGGGTGTTCAGATAGATCCCTGCCTCCACGTAGGAGGGAAAATGAATTCTGATGCTTTGTCCCTCCAACACTATCTGGAGATGATTGGGGGTAGAAATGTAGGAACTGTCTATTTTGCATTTGTTTAAAGAGGTGGGAAGGGATGCATTCATCTCATTAATCAAGGTTATCAGGGGAGGCACAGAGGTGCTGGACAGTACTCCATTGATACTGACAGAAAACTGGGGGTGTTGGGAAGAAAAATACCTAATGATGCTTGCATGAGGAAAGCCACTGAAATAGCATTTTCTCATGATGATGAATCCACAGAAAGTACAATATGGTTTTCTCCAACACTGCCTTCTCCATCAAGACAGGTCAGACTCCTCCCTTCCTTGTGGCCATTCTATTAATTCTGCTTTTCTGCTTGCCTCAGGTTACTGACTTTCTCCCTCTTCATATCCTACTCATCCTTCCAAGCACAGATCACCAGTTGCCAAATCTAGGGTGGCTTAATAGCCTACCCTAAGCTTTCTGGGACTCTCCAGCCTCACAGCTTTTCAGGTTGATTCCATGTGGCTTAGTGGTGAACATGAGGATGGCTCCTTTCACTCACTCTGGTTTCACGTGTGGTACTCCGGACGAGTCCTGACAATTCCACATCCACACTATCTTTTACAATATCTTTGGAGTTTGTAGCTTCACTTTCCCATCCAAGGGATAGAGACTGGTGATGAGATGGAGTACCAAGACTGATGGGTTCTTGCAAGGTGATGAGGTACTAGTTTGGACTCTGTGGATAAGGTGAGGTTTATGGGAATATTCTCATTCATCCATCATCACCATCAGATTGCTGCACTAGTACCCTAGCTTTCAGACTTATCTTTCCCTTCTTTCTTCTTCACAGCTGGACAGTTTCTGAGCAGTGAGGAAATCACAAACAATCTCATTCAGTCCATAACTTTGGAAGAATTCTAGCTTCACCACCTCAAAGTCGGACTAATTCATAGGTTCTCTGCTACAGAGAATAGGGAGGAAACAGAAGGTAGTAAGTCAGTCATCTTTAATTAAATAAGAAGAGTGACTTATCCACCTTGAAAGAGAGAATGATTCAGTGGGATTAGCATCTCAGATGCAGGAGAGCTGAGCTGGCATCCCGGGTCTGATGCTTGGTGGTGTGTAACCACAAGGTCCTCTCAGCCTCAGTTTCCCCAGCTCTAAAATCACATTCATCTTCCTTAGTGAAAGAAGCTCTCATCTCTCCTTCTGGTCTTTTTACTACCTTCTGCATGTACAGCTGTTTGTTTCCCTCTTCCCCGTCCCCCCACTTGTTTTTGCTATTCTGTTTTAGCTGTCTTTTCTTTGCACCATTTCCTATAAGTCTGTCCAGGTTTCTTTATACCCTGGGATGCATCCTTTTTAATGGCGCAATCATTTCATTACTTTGATATACCACAAGTTTCTTAGTGCTGGGCACACAATTTGTTTCCAGGTTTTCATTATTACAAATATTTGGTCACGTGTGAGCTAGAGATGGTAGGGCCATGAATTTGGGTTTCCCTTTGGAGGGATTTGGAATCCTGACTCCTCTGCCTCCAAGCTATGTGACTGTGGGAAGAGACTTTGCCTCTCCAGCTCTCAGCCTTCACATTTGTGAAGCATAGATTGGATCAAACACAATAAACTGACAGACATTTATTAAGCTCCAACTTTGTGCCAGGTTACATCTGAGGAGGTAGAAAAACAAACACAGGATGGAAACAGTCTCCTCCCTTTTCATTTGCTGGGGCTAAGGAGATGCAACAAAGACCATATGTATAAAAAGAGAATTTAAAGCAAACGCCAGCTATCAGGTTGGGGGGGAGGAAAGAGAAGAGAAAGGCCCAATGCGCCTGATCATCTTCCTTCTCCTCCTTGCACCCTTCCCACAAACCCTACATCCCTTTTAGCTCCACAGCGATTCTGAATTTTTTTCATACAAAAGTACTTTTTAAAAATTATTTTTTTTTAATTTCCCCATCAGTAAAATTTAAATTAAATAAAATTAAAGATTTCCCGTGTGCCATCGTTACTTTCCCAGTAATGAAACAAAGGTAAAATCACCTAAGCCCATTGATATTGACTGTTAGAAATTAAGGTCATGTGGGCAAACCCTCTCATTTTATAGAGGAGGAAACTGAGGCACCAAGCATTGGTGAGGGTGGGGGATGATTTGACAAAGGTCCCACAGTAAGGTAGCTGGAAATCAGAGGCTAGAAGTGGGGTTTGGGCAGGCAGAGATCTGGTCTCTATACCATACTGCCTTAAGGCAGACATTCAGTAGTTCTTCTTCTTTTTGAAACTTACTGTACACAATAACTGACAAAGACAGGTTGACTATGGTGCAGTGGGAAAAATGCTAAATGGAGAAATTGATCTGAATTCAAGTTCCTGGGTCAACTTCCTAGTGTCCTGCTGGTATGATCTCAGAGAAGTCCCTTCAACTCTCTGATTCTTTTGCCATATGTAAAATGGGCACAGCCACCCCCCCCCCCCCCCAACCCCCCCCCCCCCACCTCCCAGGACTATCTTATGGATCAAAGGAGACAATGCCAGTCTTGAACTTTGTTGTTATTTGTCTTTAGTTCTTGAAGAAGACCAGTGACATCAGAGGGTGACGTCTTAACTTGCAAGTGAATTGGATTTAAATGAGGCAGGGCTGTACAAAGTCTTCAGCCTCACTCCTTCCTCCAGAGTTGTCAGAGTCCAAAGGCTAGACATGGGTCAGGTTGCTGGTGACGGTCTGGATTCAGTGGCGGATCTTGACCTTTTTAAGCTATGGTCTTTCCCAGGTCTCAGTTTGTCTGAAACAATATTCATTCAGGAGTTAAAGGCTAATTAAAAGTTTGGGCAAAAGATGCCCTAATTTGCCTTCCCAGAATAATCGCTCTGGTTTCTGACCAGAACAGAAACAATTGCTGTTTGAGCTCACTCACATCAACACCCAAACAAAGAGCAAATAAAGAGTGGGCTGGGACTTCTTATTGGGCAATCAGCGAGAGCCAGAGTGATTCTGATGGAAAGGCAGCAGTCATGTAGCTCCATTTGATTCCCAATGGGCTTTATCAAAGCCTGTTTTTTAGAGTTATATTTCAAGAAATCATAAATGAAAACTACATGAGACAAAAGACCTAATTGTTCCAGTTTTTCATAAACAAACAAACAAAAACAATAGTAGAATAAATAAGTAGGGAAGAAAAAAAAAAACAAGTCCCACACCTGAAGGAGGAAAAGGAGGAGGAGGAAGGGAAAGAAGAAGAAATGGAGGAAGAGGAGGAGGAGGTCTTCTAGGCAAATGAGGCCATTGAGCTTTGAATAAATGATAAAAGCTTTTTTATCATGAGCACGCCTAAATGTCACTCTCACAATATATGTTAAAGCTCTCTGCTGAAATTCTGTACCCTCCACACTTAGGAAAAGAGCTTGTATGTAATGTGGGGCTGAGGATTCTTGGTCCAATTGAATTGATTGGAACTCTGCAATTCAAGTGAAATCAGCAAGAACATCCTCCGGGCAAGACCAGACCTGGACACTGAGGAAGCTGCCAAGATAAATGTAAGCTAAAATTCAGACTGTGGACTTCTTGAGGGCAGACACCCTTTCTATTTTTGTCTCTGTGTCCCCAACGTTTCATACAATGCCTGGGTCAAAGCAAGAGCCCAGCAATGGCTGCTGATGGAGGATGAGACGATGCTATGTCTCTGTCCATGGGGATCTAATAGCAGAAAATTACTCTTTTTTATTAAATTCCTAATAAATAATTTCATAACAAGTCAAACCAACATGCCTTTAGTGTCTATTATGAGCCAGGAAATAGATTGTCCTGTGCCAATCACAGGGGGTCTCTCTCTTAGCCAATGCTGGAAAGATTCTTGCCAGAGTCTCCCTCCACCTGGAAGATGGTGAGCCAGTGTGGCTCCAGAAAGTGCTAAAGAACCGTCAATATGGTGCTCCAGGAGGAAGGCCAGGAGCAGAACCAAGGTCTGTACACAACATTTGGAGATCTGACTAAGGCCTGTGATACTGTCAGTCATGAGGGCTTATGGACAATTGTGTCAAAGTTTGGTTGCCTGGAGAAGTTCATCAGAATTTTATGTCAATTTTATGATAGCATACTCTCCTAGGTTCTAGATTATGAACAATGATCTTGTACTTTTCCAGTCACCAAGGTCAGCTACTGCATGGATGGTAAATTCTTCAACTTGAAAAGGCTACAAGCCAAGGCCAAATTGGAGGGAGGGTTGGTGCAGGATTTCCTGTTTGCAGATGATTGTGCTCTCAATGCAGCCTCTGAAGCTGAGATGCAACAAAGTATGGACCAATTCTCTTCTGATTGTGTTAATTTTGGCCTAACAATTAACACCAGGAAAACACAGGTGCTCCATCTGCCATCACTACAACATCCATACATGGAACCATTGGTTGCAGCAAATGGAGAAGTTTTGAATGCTATGGATAAGTTTACTTACCGTGGTAGTCTTTCCAGGGAGGTACATATTGCTAATGAGGTTGACACATGCTTTGTTAGAACTAACTCAGTGTTTGAGAGGCTCTAAAGGGAAGTATGGGAGAGAAGAGGTATTAGACTGTCTACCAAACTGAAGGTCTACAGAGTGCTGGCTGTGCTGACTGCATTGTTGTATGCCTGTGAAACCTGGACAGTCTACCAGTGCCATGCCAGGAAATGGAATCACTTCCATTTGGATTGTCTTAGGAAGATTCTGAAGATTACCTGGCAGGATAAGGTACCAGCCACTGAGGTCCTTATTCAAACTAAACTGCCAAGCATTCAGACTCTGCTTCAGAAAACACGGCTCTGATGGGATGGCCATGGTGTTAGAATGTAGAGTGTAGGCTTGCCAAAAAGACTGTTTTATGAAGAATTCCCACAGGGCAAGCTCTCACGTGGTGGTCAGAAGAAGTGATACAAGGACACTCTCAAGGTCTCCTTAAGAACTTTGGAATTTATTGTGTGATATGGGAGATACTGGCACAGGACTGCCCAGCATGGGGGGGCCCACATCAGAGAAGGTGCTATGCTCTATGGGCAAAGCAGAATTGAAACAACTCAAAGGAAATGCAGGATACACAAATTTAGAATATCCACCCCAAATTTTCACATGAAATATTTGTGCCCGACCTGTGGTAGAGGCTTCTGAGCTCATTGGTCCGATCAGTCACAGCAGTCAAAGTGAAGCTTGACTGTAACATAGTGAGGTCATTTTGGTCCCCTTCAAGAATGAAGGACAACAAGCAGCCAATTATGTGCCAGGCCCTGCGCTAAAATCCTGCCACACAAAGAAAGGCAACAATACTCCTCCTCGTCTTCATCACATATTCTAGTGAGGGAGACAACATGGAAATAATTAGATACACACAGGATAAAGACATTAAAAATAGGATAAAGACTGAACTTCACTGAAGGTTCTTGAGTTTGACCTTCCCTTCACGGCTCAGCTGAGCCCATGGGCTCCTGATACTTCTTCTGTCTTCTCTTACTGAACTAGAATGAATCCCGCCAGCTTAAGGCTCTCTTCCCAATCCTCCGTGGCTCGAGTCGGCGCCTTCTTTTATCTGGTTCTCCAGGCTTTGTTTTGGTTCTTGTTTGTTGTGAGTTGTTTAATTTTTAATTCACATCATTTTATCAAAGTCTTTCTGTTTTCCTTTGTATTCCTCATCCTTGGTGTTAACTGCACCATTGGATTCCATTGTATTAATGTGGCTCAATTTATGTAAGCATGTCTTCCTTTGCCATATTTGTATGGTGTCCAGGTTAATATTGTTTTGTTTGCAATTGCAAATAAGTTTGAGGTGAAAGTATTAGAAATGGTCACTGGTTTTTGTTTCTTTGGGGTAAAACTCTCAGGGACTCTCAGTCCCAACAATGGACCCTATTGAGTCAGAGGGCATGGTTACTTTCTTAAGTCTTATTATAGGCTGGTAGGTTTCGCTCCAAGAAGATTGTATTTTACAATTTCACTAACAAAGAATAAGTGCCCCCGTTTCCTCACAACCCTGCCAAAATTGAGTTTTGTTGCTTTTAATCATTTTTTCCCAGTTTGGTTGCTAAGATGTGGTACATGAAAGCTGTTTTAAGTTATATCTCTTTGATTGTTAGCACAGTGAACATTTCTTTAAATAATTATTAGCATTTTGTGTTTCCTTTTTAAAAATTTTCTGTTTCTATCCTTTGACTACTATAAGCTGAGAATAACCTCTGTGAATTTTTAATGTTTCCTTATGTATGTTACCAACACACAAGCAGTTCTTTTTTTGTAATTTCTTTGTAGCTTTGGTTTCTAGCACCTAGTAAACAATTAGTGACTGCTTGTGGAATGAATGAATGCATAGCAGAGTGAAGGAATGAACGAAAAGGCATTGAATAAGCGTTACTCTATATCATGCATTGAATTAAGTGATGATGATAGCAATACAAAAGTAGCACAGTCCTGCCTTCAAGAAACTTACTTTCTCATGAGACAATGTATCCAGGTTATTACCCACAAGTTCAATATGGAACATACCATTTTCTCTGTAATAGAAGCCTTACACTCTAATAAAATGAGATGAAATGTTGCAGTGCCTATCCCAATGACAAAAATCACATTTTAAAAAGTTAATGTACAATCATTTTTGACAAGGGATGTGCAGATCCTTACCAAGCCTCTTTTTTTTTTTTTTTGTATTTTTGGAGGGGATTTGGGGTTTGATCTTCTTCACACGGCTAGTGGGTGTATGTGTGTGTGTGTGTGTGTGTGTGTTAAGTGTCTGAGTCTGGATTTGAACTCAGGTCCTCCTGACTCCAGGGTTGGTGTTCTATTCACTGTGCCACCTAGCTGCCCCCTAAGCCTCATTTTTTAATCTTGTCTTTTTTTGCTTGTTTTCCCATCCTGAATTTTAATCATGAAGCAGGCCTGCCCTTGGTGACCGGAGGTTTCTGCAAATGCTAATTACAGGTCATGGAACATCTGGAAGGCCCAGCATCCATCCTCTTTCTGGGAAAAGTCTCACTGACCAGCTCTTCTAGGAGAACTTTCAGGGCACCATCCATTAACGGAGAAATGCTCATGGTCCCTGATGCTAAGGGCTCTTGGCAGAGAAAATGCATCAACTCTCCTTTGGGTAACTCTCCACAGATTCATGTAAAAACAGCAGACACTTCAATGACCCCATCATTGACAAATCATGGTTGTGAGGAAGGATGTTTATCATTGGCTCAGTTTGATTGGCCAAAGTCAACAACAAAATAATTTAAAAAGAAGACCAAAGGTGATCGGAGAACATCTCAGAAACTTATTACAAAAAAAAGAAAGTGAGCTCTCAAAACCAAATGTCTGCCTGAAAACCTTCCCTTTTAAGGACGGAGTCTGTGAGTGTTTAACACTAATCCTAACCCAGGCCTATAGTTTCCTTAGTGTGGGCAGCTCCCTTTAAGGAAATTCTCTTTACCAATGCAAACTAGAAGCTGTTGTTTCTCTTCTTCGTTCATTGAGTGATCTTCCTTGGGCATTGAGAGGTCAGTTGCCCAGATATACACAGCCAGTGCAACAGAGACAGGTTATTCAGAAGCAACTCGGAAGTTTTCTCTCTTCTATGGTGTCTTCATGTGTCTGCCTCTACCTCTTCTGGCCCCCATCCCTTTCCCCAACATTCATGTCTCCATCTCTCTCCTCTCTTTGACCATCTCTGTTACCTGGGAATTGGTCAATTTCAGAGAGGCTCTTGAATTGGGTTGGTTTGTGGTATCATGGAAGTGCCCTTAGTTTTCCATTTGTGTTCCAAGTGTAGGTTGATCTCCCTCCTCACAGAGAAGATAAAATGGCTCAATAAATGCCTGTCACACTCCAGGTTGTGAGGGAAAAGAAAAACGTTTCTAGAACCAAAAGTAAGTTTACAAGGGGTCAAATGGTGGAACTGAGGTGGAGGAAAGGCTATTGCCATGTGCAGAAAGAGAAAGAAAAGAAAAGCTGAAGAATTAGAACTTAAAGACATTTTCTTTTTTCCTAATATTTGTCATCATGAACTCATTGCTAAGAATTTAGTATGTTCCCAGTCCTGGAACAGGCAGGAGGGAACTGGAGGCTTGGGGGTAGAAGAAGCTGCTTAGCCTCCTAAGAATACTAGAGTCAAGCCAAATAATCTATTGGGTCATCCAGAAGGGACAGAGGAGGAAGAGAAGAGAGTGACTGGGGATTCTTTCCAGAATGAGACGGAGCAAATCTTTGTCAACCTGACAGCAAGAGGCAACTTCTGCCTTCCTCGTGGGGCAGTTATCTATAACGTAGCAGAGAACACCCCAAGACTTATCAATGCAGATGACAACTGCCCGATTCTGGTGACTTATGTGGGCACAGATGGACTTTTAAAAGAATTGGCAATGATTTTGAAGTTCTAGGATAATGAAGAAACAAACAAAAGTGAAGACCATAGAGCTTGTGTTTTTCCCTTTATTTCTGAAATTGCATTTTAAATTCTAATATTAAACAGAAGAAAACTACAACTTCCATATACAATACAGACCTGGAAAAGATGATTGTATAATAAATTATGAATGTCTATGATATGCAATTTGATTTTCTTTTTAAGTATATGATAAATTCAACACATAGCTTTTAAAACAGTCCTGATTTTTTGGTGTTCCCAATGGTGTTCTTGGAGGTTGTATTTTCCTCACTACTGTCCACTGAAGGCAAAGGATGCAGAAGAGAAAAGTTAATTTGGAAAATTAACTACTGGATACAAAGTGTTGTCTGAGGATGGGGTTTGGACTTCCAAACCACCCTGTAAACTGTCAGAATGACAGATTCCTGGCCAGAGATGGCATATACCTAAGAAAGGATGTAAAAAGAAATCACTTGCTTGGTTTCTTGCAAATCTAAATACACCAATATGAAAAAAACAGGAGAAAGGAAATACATGCCTATGTAAAGTTGCATACATTTCTTTTCTTTCATTTTTTTTTTGCAATGTGTGATTCTGTGTATGGATGTGTGTACATGTATTTGCAGAAAATAGCCATAGAAAGCAAGTATAACAATTGAAAAACCCAGAGGTTCAAAGGTTATAAAATAATCCCCAAAAGGAGCCAGCAGTAAAATGCACAGAGTCAAATGTCTATAAATGGATGACAAAGTTTAACTGCTAAATAGGAGGGACCTGGTGTCTTAAAGCAAGGGAGCCAATTTGAGCTCCTAGGGAGCAGTTCTACCTGGTAGAATGAAATCCGTGACAGGCCAGGGCTCCAGATACAAATATCAGATTCTACAGAAACAGGATGGGTAAAGTGGGGAAGGGGGCAAGTATAGCACCGTATATGAAGAAATTATAAACTTATAACCAGAATGGGAAAGCATGACAGGAGTATTTGGGTGAAAGCCTTTAGAAGAATAAACAGAAGTGATCTTGTCATTTGGAAGGTACTGACAACTACCAGTACAGAAAAGAGAAAAGAAAAAAAAGAGTGAATTGCAAGGATAAAGAAAGGAAGAGGAAGATCCCCAAAATATTGGATGGATCCTCAATGGAAGATTTGCGGAAGGGTGTGGACCAGAGGTAGGTAACTTGTGGCCTCGAGGCCACACATGATCCTCTTGGTCCTCAAGTACAGTCCCCTAGAGCACCACATGTGGCCTGGAGACTACAGTTCCTTCCCTTCACAGACTTTAGGATGTCAAAGGTTTATACTGATGAAGGTAGGGTGTGTGTGTATGGGATCTCTGATTTATGACCAGACTATTCTCAGTATCTCTTGCATGATTATCATACATGCCCTAGCTACTATGGAGTTGTAGACCTCAGGAATCTGTCCTCTGTCCTTTTCTTGCCTGAGGCTCCCTCTTCCTTAGCAATCTCATCACTCCCCATGAATTCAACTAACATTTTCATACAAATGACTGAAATCTAGCTCTCAATTCTCTCCTGAGCTCTTCCTTGGCATCTGTGCCTTAACATCTGGTAGACATCTTAAACGCAACATGTCCTTAAAAAAAGTCACTATCATGCCCACTCTACTAGCCCACCTTAACTCCCCTATTTCTGTAGAAGATGACACTTTTTTCCACTTACCTAGATTTGAAAGCTAGGTGCCTTCTGTGACTCCTCCCTTTTCCTTACCACCCTCAAAGCAATGAGCTGCCAAGTTATGGTGATTCTATTTCATCAGAGGGACTGGACTGGCTGGGTCTCTTTGTCTCTATTCACACTATGGCTATTCTAGTAAAGACCTTAATACTTCTTGCCAGTCTATTGCAATAACCTTTTCTAAGGGGTCTTTCTATCTCAAGTCTTTTCTCCAGCCAGTCCATACTCCACACAGCTGCCAAAGTTCCACCTCTAGTGTGCAGGTCTGTTCTAGTCAATCCCTTGCTTAGAGAGATTTAGGACTTCCCATTTCCACGATAAACCACAAACCCTTCTATTTGCCATTGAAAGCCCTTAACTCCTCTTTAACCCTAGGTTTAGGGTTAGGGTTAGTGACAGAATTAGGGCTAGTGTTAGGATTAAGGTTAGGGTTGCTCAGCTGAGTCTGCCTCACTTTACATTTTGCCCATGTACTCTGCTCCTACTAAATGTGCTTGCTTTATTTTCCATATATGTAGCAGTCCATTTCTATCCTCATAGTATTTACACAGTGGGGGAAAGGAGCTGGGGTTTAATCTTTGCTGTAAACAAACTGAAGGAAACTCAAGGTCAGAGATCCGTATATCATAGAGCTAAAAAACAAGACCAAGGGGTGGCTAGGTGACACAGTGCATAGAGCACTGGCCCTGGAGTCAGGAGGACCTGAGTTCAAATCCAGCCTCAGACACTTAACACTTACTAGCCATGTGACCTTGGGCAAGTCACTTAACCCCAATTGCCCTGCCCTCTGCCCTTCAAAAAAAAAAGACCAAAATCATGAAGTAAATATGGTAGGGCAGAAAGAAAAAGAGTGTGTATGCCAAGAGATAATTGTTGTTCCATTTTATGAACTAGGGATTTGGACCCTATACCCAAAAAGAAAAGAAAAGGGAAAAGAGAGGTAAGATCCCATGCGCAATAGATTCAGGCCTAGAAGAGAATCATGTGCAAAAAGAAATGTGAGTGAGTGACAGGACTTGGGTTGGGATTTTGACTGTCACTTACTTACCCTTGTAACCTTAAAAAAAATCACCTTTCCCTCTTTGAGCCTCACTTTCCTTACATATATTTTATTGGTTCACATTTTGCATAACTTTAAGGTTTATAAGATAATTTACCTACACCGTCTCATTTGATTGTCACAACGATCCTGTGAGGTGGGTACCATTGTGGGCCCATTTTACAGATGAGATAAATGAGACTCAAGAAGGTACCAGTACATAGATATTAAATGTTTGAGACTATCTTCCCTTTAACCAAACTCTATCTGAATACAAGTGCAAATGGTGGGATTGGCAATGGGGATGACTTCGAAGGCATTGGAGTTCCCTTCGGGATCTGATGATTCTAACATGGTGATAATTATCAAGCTGATGAAAAGTAAGAAGAAAGGGGGCAAGAGGACGAGGACAATTGGTTCAGCAATGGTGACAGGCGGTGATGTTGATAATGGCAGTAGTGGACATGACAGAAGCGATCTCCATGGTGGGGATTGTCTTGATGAAGATAATGATGTTGATGGTCACAGCTGTGAAGGTGGTGATGGTGATGGAGATGCTTTGAGAGCCAGCCATTGAAAAACCAATGGACGTTGGGTGAGAGGGGCAGAGTTCAGATCGGGCCTCTTGTACTCATTGCCTTTGTTACTTTGGGCCTCGGTCTCCCCATCTGTAAGAAGCAAGAGTTGGTCTAGATGGGCTTTCATGTCTCTCATCTGCAAATTGATAGTCATGATAATGCCCTCAATGATGATTACTGATAATGAAGAAAGAGATAATTCATTCTTTGTTTCTAGGCACTATTTCCCCTAAGAGATTCTATGGAATGAGTGTGTGTTTGTGTGTGGGGGGGGATTTCAGAAATAAATTTATTATAACCAGGCCTAAGTGACCTCTTCTATTTAATTGAAAATAAATCGAATTCTCTGCCCTTCTTTCCTTCCTCTCCTACATTCCGTCCTTTAAATATCAAGATGTTGACTCATCAAAGAGTAGGGCCCCAATGGATGGAGAAGGGAACGCCATTAGTTTCATTTGTAATCATGAGATGGGGTCATGGAATGTATATCATGGTATATGTTTCAATACTTTTCTTGGCAGGTCTACACCAAATATCCCTCATATTAATGTCATTTTCTAAGAACTGGTTCTCTCTACCCCCTCCCCCTGCCCCCACCCTTTTTGTACAGTCCTGAGAACACTCCACATTTCCCAGGCATGGTCTAGGCTTTCTGACTGAGATTTTTTGTGACCTTTTACAAAATAGCCTCAGGGGTTCCTGCAGAGCTTTAGCCTGGGAATTTCCAAGAAGCACTGATTTCCCTGTGGATGTATTTAGCATGAACCCCCCTCAGACCTTGGCAGTGGATTTTAATTACCTGGTACTAACATTGATGTCAGGGGGCGGGGGGAACAGGTGGATGCTCTCTCTCTCTCTGCTGACCTTTTAACTAACAGTTAACCTCAACTGAAGCCTGGGCTTTTAAGCAAGAGAAGTGAATAGATTGCAATTGTGCTGGAAATCACAAGGAGATTGTTTGTGACCGGAGCCTATTGGCTTTGAAATACACTTTTGCTGCCTGTCAAACCATCTACACGGGAGGAAGGGAGAGCCCTGGGCCCACCGCATTGGGCTGGCTGTCCATCCCACGTTCCAAGCCATTGAGTTTGTCAGCTGGCCATATGCAGTAGAACGGCGAAATGCCCTGGGGTCTGGCCTGCCCGTCTTCCTTATTCCTGTACATGTGTAACAAGAGACTTACAAACTACCAGCGAGGGAGCCTGCTGCCCAATTATTTCTCCCTCTCTGTCCCTGAAATTTGCTTTCAGAGTTGGCTTCTTATTTAAACTCTTTTGCCAGGTCCAGGAATCTAGGGACAGAATTGAGTCTGGACTTCACTCATTATTTGTTAATGAAGTACCTACTATGTTCCTGGTACTGTGTCAAGTACAGTATTTATAAGGACAATTGTGCCCAAGTCTGAAGAGGGGACGCGAGTCCCTGCACTTCTCTAGAATCTTTGATGTTCATAGCCATAGTATAAGAGAGCCTCCGTTTCCTTCAAATACCCCCCACATATGAAGCGTTTCTGAGACTCTCAGCTGCTATTGCTTCTCCCCCCAAATGATCTTATTTTATGTAAGTGATAGAATGTAAGCTCCCTGAGGGAAATCCCAGTTTCACTGTTGGCTCTGTACCCCTAGAACCCAGGCCAGGGCAGGCACAAGGTAGATACTCAATAATTACTTGTTAATTGATTTACACTCTCAATATTATTTTTGGCATCCCTATTCCTTCAATTGAGCATAAATTCCTTGAGGGGGAGAATTGAGTCTATCTAACTTTCCAATTCCCTCAGACCTATCACAATTCTCTACACACAGTAGATACTCAGTAAATAAACACCAACAAGGGCCCAATACCTTGTGTCTATCTTTTCTCTTGGGTGTGTGGGACCCTGGCTTGACTTGCTCTGGGTCCTGGTGAGATCACAGCAGGCTGGGGCTGACCCAAATGGTGCAGACTCAATTATATTCTAGTGGTACCTGAGTTGACTTCCAGATGGTTGAATTATGATGATGATGGGATAAACCATCATGCATTTTTAATTTGAATGCTAATTAGCTCACAAATCACTATCTGTTCCCAGGCCTTAAATTCTGGAGTTGCATGCCTTGTTCAAGCTGATTTTAAGGCGGACAACAGTAAATCTGCCCATTTGGATGTCCTCAGATTACTGTTGGGTGGGACATGATGGCAGTTTATAGTCTGTTCCTTCACAAGACAGTTATATCTGCTAGCCTGGGCAGGCTAGTTCCAAAAGTTGCTTAAACTAAGACTTTCAGTTCCATTCAACAAACTAAAAAAATATTATTCAGTATCTACTTTGTGAAAGAGAGAAACATGACAGCTTAAATAGGGAGTGAGTCTTGGAATCAGGAAGACATGAATGCAAATCCCACCTATGAATCTTACTAGCTGTTTGATGTTGCCACAGCACTCTACTATAAGCACCTTCAATCTCCTTTTCTCCAGGGATCTAGAGGACATGATCCCCAAGGGCCTTTTCTGCTCCAACTCTTTGGAGATCTAGAGCAGGTCTGTTTCTACTCTAGTAGGCTGCCTTTCTATTTGAATAGATCCTAGAGAGTGGATCATAGGATTTAGAGGATCAGGTATTCTATATATGGATCATGTAATCCAACACCGCTATTTCATGATAAGGACACAATGGCCTCAGTTGAAGTCATGTAGTAGTAAGCATTGGAAAGGGATTCAAACCCAGGTCTTCTGATTTGACATTTGTTGATTTTGTGGTTTAAATGCTATCCTCAAGTGAAAAAAGAATGAAGACTGGCCAAAGAGGAAGTCATATCACAACAGAGCCATGGCTGGATTGTGAAGGGATGAGTTGTTGGTGATGGGGACCCATTTCCTCCGTGGTTCTTGGTCTTAGCTCCATACTTGGTGCTGTAGTAGAATAGGGCTACCAAGAGTCTTGACTGTCATGATTTTTGTATGAGAGCATCAAAGCACTTTTTACAGCATGGGGCAGGGGTGGGGGGTGCCTACTTTCCTGTCTTCCACAAACTATCTCCCAGAGTCAGTTCCCTACTCCCTCTTCCTGGGTCCCACAGCTTATAATTCTTCCCAGTGCATAGAGCTACAGGGAGTGGACTGGACTTAGCAGAGATATCTGGAAAGCTTTAACTGGTACATGGATAAATGCCTACATATATAGAACCTAGAGGAGGCACGAGCTACCAGGGACAGAGGGCTGTTGTGTGGGTAGGGCTCAGTTAATCCCTTGCAGTTAATCTAAGGAGCTCTTGATCACGGAACCTTGAAATGAGTGTTGACCTGGTGACATTGGGCAAGTGGCTTCTCTGCCACCATTTCCATTTCCTCATCACTAAGTTGGGTACAATGAAAACTTAACCAGGCCTCCTCCATGAGATAGAAAAAAAAAGTTCTCTTCAAATCTGAAGTCTTTCTCTTTAAGCTTGGGAATTAGCAGCAAAATCCACATTCCATCCACTGCCCTTTACCTTCCAGCCATAGATCAATAGTCATCAGTGAGAGGGGAGATGATTAAGTGTTGACTTAGCTTCATTTGTATAGAATTCAGAAAAGCACTGCAAAGCCCATTGTTTTTTTAATTAGTCCTCTGACCTCCAAAAATGTTTGGAATGAAAAGGCAATAGTCAGAGAGGAGTTTATTAAAAGATGTTGATTAGTAATAGACAGAGGGGAAAGCAGGAGAAAGTGGAGCAAAGCATGAATGGACAGAGGGAAAAGATATTATCTTAATTTTGTGACATATGTAGGAAGCAGCATTGGAAGTTGGAAGTATGCCGTATTGGCAGTCAAGGAACCCACGTTCACATCTCAGCCGTGGTTGGAACCCCAAGCTTGCTTCTTGTTACCTGTTTAACATGGGCTAAGTCATTTCCTCTTTCTTTCCTCATTTACAAAATGATGGGGTCTCCTCAGATGGTTTCTCAGGTCCATTCCAGTTTTAAATCTATGATCCTGGGAGGCATATAGTCCTATGTAAGAAGGAACATGACCTAGAGAGTCAGGCTTGGAGGCATGAAGATGGTAGGGGAAAGGGAGGGAATAACCATTCATATAATACCTACTGTGTCCTGGGCTCTGTGTTAAGTGTTTTACAAATGTTATATTCTTTGATACTCACAACAGCCCCCCAAGGTGGATGCTGTTATTATCCCCATTTTCACAGTTGAAGAAACTGAAGCAAATAGAGGTTAAGTGACTTGCCCAGGGTCACACAGACATTAAGTATTTGAAACCAAATTTGAACTTGGTCTTTCTGACTATGCACTATGGTGCCACCTAGTTGCAAAATAAGTTGTAAGTCTTGCCTCTGACAATTGCTGTGCAACTCTGGGAAATCATTCAGTGTGAAGTCAAGGGAACGGCATTGCCAGCTTCACAAAACTGATAGATGGGGGCAGCTAGGTGGCACAGTTAATAGAGCACTGGCCCTGGAGTCAAGAAGACCTGAGTTCAAATCTGGCTTCACACACTTAACACTTACTAGCTGTGTGACCTTGGGCAAGTCACTTAATCCCAGTTGTCCTTCCCAAAAAAGCAAAACAAAAAAACTGATAGATGGAAGATCCAGTCCTCTGAATCATACAGGTGGAAATTCCACTAAAAGATGCCCAAAAGATAAAATGAGGATTTAGTAGTCAGTATATATAAATAAACACACACAGTCATGTATATGGAATGTACACACAGCAATAACCATTCCCTACTAAATAAATGGTCAAAAGATGTGAACAAACAACTCCCAAAAGAATTGTAAACTATTTAAAAAATCTCATGCAGGCATACTTCAAATCATTGTTGACAAAGAGAAATGGAAATCAAAACAACACTGAGGTTTCATCTCATACAAATTAGCAAAGTTGATACATATGGCAATAGTCAATATTGGATGGAGTATGGAAAGATAGGCACACTCTTGCATTGTGGGTGGAACTGAATTGGTACAACAATTTTGGAAAGCAATTTGGAATTATGCAAATAAAGTGACTAAAATGTCTTTACTCATTGACTTGGAGATACAGTTGTTTGGCTTATATCCCAATGAGTTTATTAATAAAAACCGTCCCCATATGTCCTAAAATATCTATCGCAGAACTTTCATGGCCTTTATTTTATTTGATATGAACATTAAAGCTGTGAGGAGGGTAGTCTATTCCCCAATTTGCTGATGGGGAAGCTGTGGCCCTAGGAATTTAAGGGACTTGTCCAAGGTCACCGCTGCAGTGAATAATAGAGCTTGGATATGAGCCTGGGTCTTCCATCTCAAAATCCAGATACTTCCTTTACTTAACTCTAAAGTGAGGCCAAGAAGGAAGATTGTGTTTACTGATACTGAATAGGCTTGTTGTGAAGAATGCACTTTTTCAACTTGGATGCCCCATAGAAGCGTGTGCTTTCTAATAATTACATGACATCAGAGAGGGTTCTTCAGAGAAGGTATTGTTTAACGAGGTCCAGCATTGCTCAGCAGGAGAAGAGCAGAGCCCCTCATGACAGGGCTCCCAGCTTCCACTCCCACCTCTAGCTTTTGGGGGAGTCTTGTAGCTTTGTGGGGTCTCAACTCCTTTGTTTGCCAAAAGAGGAATCTACATTGGGAGGGTTGAAACCTGGAGGGAACTTTGCTGTTCATCTACTCCAGTGGTTCTCATGCTGTGTCTGTGGATCTCTAGGCATCCCCAAGATCCTTTGAGGTATCTGTGAGGCCAAATCCATTATTATAATAATACTAAAACATTTCATTTCTAGGGTGGTAAATACTGATTAAGAAAGCCACATAAAGCAAAGCTCTTGGAGGGTCTTTAACATTTTTAAGAGTGTAAAGGGGCTCCAAGACCAAAAGGTTTGCAAACCCTTTACCTCTGGCAACTTCTTCTTTGACAGTAGTAAGGCCTGCCTTCTCCACAAGTCACAAGTTTTGTGAGCAGGGAAGGTGGGGACGTGGTGACAAGAGACTTAAAAGGCTTCCTTATAGACCTTTCCTGGGTTAGTCCTACAGACTATTTGTGGACTCACTGGGGCCCAGCCTAAGTATCCGTGACTCTCCTTCACATAAACTCCCCTCTACCTGGTAAGATTTGACTTCCCCTCTCCAAGCCTTTGCACAGATGGTTCTCCCTGCCTGGGCTGTTCTCCTTCCTCCCCTCCTCTCTTTTTGGTCCCGCAGCTCCCTTCCAGGCCCAGCCCAATGGCCACATCCTTAAAGATGCCCTTCCCAATTTCCCCGTTTGTGTGTGTGTCAATGTCATGTTTGCCCAACAGAACCTGAACTCTTTATGGGCGATGATTGGTTCATTTTCACCTTTGCATCTCTATGCACCAAGAACAGTGCCTGGTATATAGTAAGTGGTCAATAAATGCTTGATTGATGTGTAACTACCAGGAGCTCTGTTTACTAGTTTCCTCTTTTATTCCTGCCCTTGGCTCAGATATTTAGGGAGGGAACAGAGAACCAGGAAAAGATCAGATCCATGAGCCCTATGCCCATATTCAGCTCCATCCTCACTCCCCAAGGGTTCAAGTGCAGCCCAGTGAGGTGCTAGGAATGGCAGCTCTCCTGATAGCCACAAGGCAGCCTCTCTTGGGCACTGACCACTCTGCACAAGCCTGACCCTCCCCAAGCCAGGTGAGATTACAGGGGGAGTTGGAAGGGTGTCCTGCTTTGCCACATGCCAGTCTTCATTCCAGGAGCTTCCCAGGTTCTTTGAGTTGACACCCACATAGCTGCCCCTTAAGGGGCATCTGAATTGTTGATGGGGCTGTGCTCTGGGTCTTTTGATTTCTTGGCCACATAGTAAATACTGAAACAATCAGGCTGTTCAAACTCCCAATAGATGCCCCTTAGTGGAGTGAGCTTCATGGTAGCAAGGTCCCCTCCCTGTTTGGAGATAGAGAATGTGGGCCAAGGTGTGGAGGGCTCCTTCAAAGGGCCCTGTCTCACGGTCAGTTAGCATTCATCTGCTTGTAGTGATTTCCAGACCCATTCTCCAGCCTGTTCTCCTGGGACACCTGAATCCTCCTATGACAGAAAAAGAGCTGGAGAGAACATTCAAGCCCAGATTATCGACAACATTTACCTGAGGTCACACAGCAGACAAGAAGCAGAGAGTCAGGAGGGAATTGAGGCGGCCGTCCTGAGTGGCATCTAATAGGCTATTTTGGCAGCAGAAATGCACCTAGAAATGACAATTCAGAAACAGGTAATGTGAGTACTGAGAAAGGCATTAGAAGAGAATGTAAGAGCTGGGGGGAAAACAGCATATGACTACAGAAGGTCAGAGCTAGGAAAGGCCTTAGAACAGGGGATGTCAAGGCTGGGAGGGCCTTAGAACAAGGGATTTTAGAAGTGGGAGGGGCATAGAAAGCCAGAGTTTGCAGGCTCTTTTAATGACTAGTCCAACTCACAGGGCACTAGATCCTTAGGGCGGTGATGTGATTTGGTTCCAGTCCCCTGTGAGCTTCAGACAGAGCAGGGTCTCATGCCCGCTCTCTTGGGTGAGCCTCAGCCAAGCTGGATCATGGCTGTCACCCTATCTTCCCCTCAGGCTGTACAGGAAAGGTCAGGCCTTTAGGTAAATGTTGTTTAAGCCTCCAGTTCACTGCACTGAACTCACTTAGTATTTCAGTACTGAACTCCATAAAGGCAGCCTTCTTTCTTCACATTCAATGCCTTGAGCCCCATTTCCCTTCTGAATGGCACTTTTGGATTATGCCCTGTAGCCACTGTGTTTTCACTGTCTAGGCACATTTCCCTGTGACATATGGGCTAAAACATCAGATTTTCCCATCGAGACAGTGATGAATAAATAATCCCCAGTAAAAGATAATGTTATAGGATGTTAATGCATCTCTGTGAAGTAAATGAAGTCCAACAAGAGGCACAGAAGAGGTCTTGGGGCTTGCGAATTTGGCCAATCAGACTTCGAGACCAAATAAACCAGGAGCATGTTTGGCCCAGGAAAGAACTGGGCATGAGAAGTCACCAGTCAAGCTTTTAACCTCAGGATAATCGCTGAGGAGCTGCCCCTTTGGACTCCCATTATTTCACAGTCAGAATCAAGTTCTTCTGCTGACTTCTCTCACCATAAGCACAACTGAAATGCTTGGTGTGTGCAGCAGGGCCCGGGAGGCATCAGTAATGACACAAGCAACCTCACCTCAGTGAGGTTAGGCAGGCCCTTGCACATCTGGCCACCCCTGATTTCCCAGGGGCCGGGTAAGCTGACTCTCATGCCTTCTGAGTAGGCATACCGACCAACCGAGCCCAAACCGCCAGGTCCCCCACAGGACTAGAATTTGTTGCCACTTTGGTCAAGGTGGTTTTCTTGGTTTCAATTTCTTCCAGCAGTTATACCAACCTATGACTCAGGGCGTTTCAAGAAGCAGGATAACTGGTTGGTCAGTCAGTCAATAAGCATTTATTTTAGGACCAACCTTTTTCCAGAATGAAAAGGTCCCGTTCCTCATGATTAGTTATCAAAAGAGTGTCACCAAGAGGAGAACAAACAGTTGTTCTGGGCTGTGACCCAGACATATACATATACACACGTGTGTACATATATGTATCCCCTATGTCGTAAATGCAATGACATACGATAATGTCCCACATGATCATATTACAATAATCTCCCTCTGGTTATGTGCTGGTAGAAGTGTCTCTCTCTCTAGACAGCACTTGAGCCCATAGCTATGGGAGGTGTGAGCATAAGAAATCAGACAGGAGCCGCCACAGCAGGATGCCAACATCTCCCATACTTCCAATTCTAGACTTGGAAGGGCAAAGGTCTACTATGTGAGACAAATTTCTACAAGCTACCAGACCAAAGCATTAGCAGTCTCTCATGTTCACTGGGTGGATTCATTGCACTTGACTTGGCTTATTGGTTACAAGACTGTTTTTTTTTTTTCTCTCATTTTTTCCCCATGAGTGGAAACAGGTTAGGAAAGTATATGTTGGTATAATACCAATGGAAACACAAAATATAAGGGCCACGTAAACATCTTTGTTAATGCATAGAGGGAAATAGAGTTATCTCTTCCACATGGGTGTGTGTGTGGGGGGGTGGGTCTAGGAGACCAGTGATCCAGCAATCTGGAAAATCCAAGTAAAATATTTTGGCCCTCCTTTCATACCAGAGAAGATGTCTTATTTTTTTTTTCTTTTATGGGGTATTTACTTTATTGTGAAATTTAGGTTAAATATTTAGTCATAGGCTCAGCACCTTCTGCTGGCCTTCACACATCACCTGTGGCTTCCACAGAACTCCCCCCAAATTCCTATTTAGCTCCTTATGTTGACCCACAATATATCATAACCATGATGGGGAAAGTCATAATGTGGAAGAGATAACTGTGGAATTCAGTCCAGTAGAAATCACAGACAAGCAGGATAATTTTGTGAAGCAGTTATGGAATTACCATAGACTGAAAAGCAAACAAAAATACTTAGTATGCTAGGAGGTGAAGTAAGTAGCTCTCAGGGGCTGGATTCAGGAAGACTCATCTTCCATGAGTTTGCGTCTGGCTTTAGACACTCGCTGTGTGACCCTGTGCAAGTCACTTAACCGTGTTTACCTCAGTTTCCTCATCTGTAAATTTATCTGGAGAAGGAAATGGCAAACCACTCCAGTATCTGTGCCAAGAAAACCCCAAATGGGGAAGATGACTGAAATGACTGAACAAAATGAAATTAAGAGCCATGCTTCTGTATATAATACATTTTTTGTGTTCTCTTCTGTATATGAAAGCTTTCTTTTTCAGGGTTCAAGTTCAAATATAAAAAGTAAACAAATCTCATCCACATATCAATTCATATGTCTACATGAAAGTAAGAACACATCTAATGACCAAAACAACCAAACCAAGCACACTGTATTTAGGGAAGCTTCTATTTTGCTCTTGTAATTGGCTGCTTCTAAGTTGGTCTGAGCCAGGAAGTGAGGTTTCCAAGCCTGGCCATGCTCTGTATAAAGGTAAAGTCAAGCTCAGTGCTAGGAAGAGAGTGGTTGAGTCCTAGTCCATGGATTTCATCACAACCATTCCAAGTGTTTGGTGGCTATTTGGATTTCCTGCTTGGAGGGTTATTGGAGTACACTCACTGCTAAATCCAGGGAGAAGGAAATCCTGGGATAAGATTAATGATATGCTAATGAATGAGTTCTGCACAGCCTCACTAGCTGCGATATAATTGATATCTTTGGGCAGGGGGTGGGGTGCTGCATCCTATTCCTGTTTTCTATATTGCAGTCCTGGTAGATTTTAGAAGATATGTCAATGTCTTTTCAAGACAAAAGACAAGGATGATGAAGAATAAGGAAACGAGTGGATCTGCTGTCACATTCTAGGAGCATTAGTGCTGAGCAGTCAGAATAATATTGGCTTTGTCTCCTATTGCCACCCCTCCTTTAGTTGGGGCCATACCACTGTTTATGGCTCCACGCTCTGAATGCAAGGGCCAACTGATTCCCCAGCCTGGACGCCTTCAGAAAGAAATCCTGAAAAGAGAGTAGTATTTGCAGTTTTCTGGAGAGATTTAAAATTCCCAGCATACAGTCCCAAATCGCCTAAAGATCTCAGGAGACATGCATCAGCATTAATGGGCATTTAAAATCTCTGCTAATTAATGTAAGAAAATCTTCCTGTTAAATCCAAGTCCTGGCACAGGTGCTCATTCCCTTCACCACTTACCACTCACCTGAAGGGAGATGGGAAAAGACTGATCTATTCCTGATGGTCTGTGGCAGCTGATGACTTTCCACCACATACATCAATTTCACAACCATTAAAAAAAATGGTTGTTAATAACGACCCAACCTTTCCCAGTCAACTTCCTCACTACCAATTCTTTCATCTGAGATTATATTTTATTTTCAAATTTATTTATTTTTATTTATTATATATGCACTGTGCATGCATATTCCCAGTAGGAGCTCCATGATGTGAACTTTCCAATGGTGGGGACCATATTTTAACTTCTATTTTCTATTCCTAGGTCTTAGCACTGCAGCTAACATAGCATACCCACTTAATTGGTGTGTGTTGAGTGACTGGCCAATCCTAAAGTACATTATTGTTTACCTAGAACATTCCTAAAGAATAAAACAAACAACCACCCCTACTCACTATGGTAGGTAATACAGGAACTTTTATTATTATTTTCTAGAAAAGGCTTAAGGAGGTCACAAAACAAGGAAATTTTGAAGCTAAAATTCAAACCCAGCTACCTCCATTCCAGATGTAGCTTTCTTTTCCCATTGTTCCATGGTGCTTCTATTATCAGAAACTATGTCACAAACATGATCACTCAGCTTTTTCTTTTTTAGGGGACTGGGGTGGGTGTGGGGGCAGAACTAGAATTAATGACTAGAAATTATGGAAATGAAGACTGAAGTTTGTTAATGAACTTTCTGATATGTAAGAATTTCCTCCAGAGAAAAGTTGTTTAAAAATGAAGTAATCTGCCAAGTGCCCCATTCCAGTCAACGGTCAACCAAGGCCTGGGCAATCACTTGGTATAGAGAAGATTCTTGTGTAAGCCCTTGTCACCCTCCCTGAACTCTGCGGTCCCTTCCATCTTGGAGGTTGCTGTTCTATTCTGAGATGAAGCACATCAACGTGCTGCCACAATCAATAGCATAGCCACATATTGATAAAGCAATATCTTCTTATCAATTTTTAAATGGTGAAACTTCTGTCTTCCCCTTAAGGTCAAGGTTCAGTGATTTCTGGTACCACAAGCTCAAGAGGAACAGAAGAGGACAGATAGTGTTGAAAAGGACAAAGCTGTAATTTCTCTGGCTTGGCGGTCATGATCATCCCACAACCTGCTTCTATAAAGACTTTACAAACTGAGGCACAGAGAAAGCCACCCATGGAATCATATTCCATAGAAGCTTACTGCTCCAGCACAAAGAGATATCTTCCCAATTTACTGGTTCTCTTTACCAATATACTTAGTTCAATATTAAAGATTCAGTTTTCAAATATCTGCCCAGAGGTCTAGGCTCTCTCTATTTAAATAGTCTTCCTAGAGGTTACCTCATATGAAAGGTGAATCAGACACCTTTATTAGGGTCATTTGTAAAAACTGGTTATTTTCCTTCCCCCAAACTCAAAGTCTTTCCTTCCCTGGTGTTGGACCACATTGATTAGAAAATTATTTTCTGAGATGTCTAGGTTATGGGACCCAAAATAGGAGAGATTAGACACTTTCTCCAGATGCCATTAATTCTCAGAACTTAGAAAAACATGGGAATAATTCACCAGAATGAAAGAGATTACTTTGGATTTACCATGACAATGAAAAGAATCTTGGCCAAATATAACCCTGATGAATTAACAGCACAGCATACTTCCTTAAGTCACTTACTCAGCACCTCTTCTTTCCAAGTAGCCACTTGTCCAGCAGTGATGAACATATTCACCTTGGAGATTGCTCTTTGGGTCAATCTTAGGATTTCCTGTTATGTGAATGGAATCTAAGATGTTCCCTACCCCTAGGCCCTTTGATAGGCTTAAGTGATTCTGAGAACCTTCCTTGATTTGAAAATATACTCTGCCGCCTAATAGGCTGAATGTTGTCACCTGGAGCCTGTGGCAGGAGGCTTGTTTTTCAATAATGTCCACACTTGGTTAATTTGTTACTGGGCAATGGGTCAAGAGGGTTGTGACATTCTCTGAGCCAGGAAAAGGCTATATATTCCCTGATATGAGATTTTGTTTGGGGGGCTCACTTTGAGAAGAGTTATGCGATTTGACCAGACAGACTCTGGGCAGCCATTGAGCCCCCTGGCTTTGGAAACCCAGATGTTGGTGCTTCCCTCTCTGGTGACTGACTAGGTATGGATGTAATGGTCAGACAGTTGGAAGCCTGTCTGCCGATCTGTTTCTCTGTCTACTTGTTACTTGTTTGTATTCTCTGAAGTTTGGAGTGCTTCCAACTAGGGTATGCTAGGGTGCTTGCTGCTACATTTCTTCTTGCTGTCAAGACTCCCTTTTAAATTCTCCCTCCAAAAGCTACAGACACTGATTTTGTCCAATCACATGAGGAAGAAAGGAGTGGAATTGAAGGTATTCTTTTCATCTGTGGCTGTAGTACAGGTAAGGAACCTCCAAGCCTTTGATGAGAAGACACTCTCTGTCTACCCCCACCCTTCAAAATGTATCAGACATTTCTTCCAGTTGTAGCAGCAAGCACCCCAAGTGTCCCCAGGGTGGCTGCCAACACAAGTTCTTAGATTTTCTTTGCTAAAGGAAAGCAACTCAAAATGGGTTAACAAGCTTACTATAATCAAACATATATAATTTCCTAGTTCAGGGGAAAAAGGTCAGTACCCTGAACTTCAGAGTATACAGACAGAATTATCAAGATGGAGAAACAGATCAAGTAGACAGGTTTCCAAACTGTCAAACCATTATATCCATACCAAATCAAAATCTGGGTTTTTCAAAGCTGGGGGGCTCTCAATAATAGCTTCCCAGAGTCTCATCTGATCAAATCACAGAACACTTCTCAAAGTGAGCCCCAAAGCGAAGCTTCACATCAGGGATTATATAGCCTTCTCCTGGGTCAGAGAATGTAACCACCCTCTTGACCCACTGCCCAATCACACAGCATCAATGTGTGGGCATTCCTAAAAATCAAGCCTTCTTCCACAGGCTCCATGTGACCACATTCACCCTATTAGGAGGCAGAGTATATTTTCAAATCAAGGAAGGTTCTCAGAGTCTCTTAAGACAATCAAAGGGCCTAAGGGCAGGGAAGATCTTAAAATTTTCATGTCCATTACACCAGTCTAGAGAGGGAATGAAAGAGAGACAAGGGAGGAATTGAAGTAGTGAAGAGCACCTATGGTTGTGCTGATCCTAAAAGAAAGGGAAATAAAAAACTATCTGGGACCAGTCCTGTGGCACCATTAGCTTCCCACAGAGGCAGCTAGGGGACACAGTGGGTAGAGCACTATCAGGAAGACCTGAATTCAAATTTGACTCCAGACATTTAGTAACTTTATGTTTCTGGGTAAGTCATTGAACTTCTGCCTGCCTTTGTTCCCTCAGGTGTAAAATTAGGCTAACTACAGCACCTACTTTTCAGGGCTATATCAAGTATAAAATAAGATAATATTTGTAAAGTATTTAGCACAATTTTTGGAACATAACAGGCAATTAATCAATATATTTTTTTTCTTTCCATAGAAGGAATCTAAGCTGGTATATCCTAAAACCTGCTGGTAGGAGATGCTGTACTAAATTTGAAGTCTAGCCTCAGGTGTATTACACCTTTGAGCTTTGAGAGAGGAGACAAAATGTGAGAAATAGTGTAAAGAAGGAAGGAACAAAGGAAGGATTTCAATAGGAAATCCATAAAAGACTAAAGTGCAAGAGGACGAATCAACAGAAAGGATGATTAAACTGGAAGGAAGAAGAAGTGGCATGTTCCAAAGACTAGGAGTCCATTGCAATTGGATTGTAGAAATGGTAAAGGGGAATAAAATGTGAAAAGACTAAAAAGGCAGGAGGGGGCAAGGTTGTAAAGAGCCTTAAAAGCTAAACAGAGAACGAACTTGATATCTGATTTTTGAAGTAATAGGGAGACACAGGAGTTTAATGAACAGGGGAGTTACATGATCAGGCTTATGTTTCTGGAAACTTACTTCAAAATTTATATGGAGGATGGATTGAAATGAGGAAAAACTATTCCAAAAAGGCAATGAGTGCCAAAAGTTTTAAGGTTGAATGATATTCCCTGCAAACTTGAGTTTAAACATCAATGAATAAATCCATTAAACAAAGGAGAGGCATTTGAAACATTCCCAGAGAAATTGTGCCTTATACACACCCTAGAGGAACACACACAAAAAAAATACAATTTCCAAAGGAAAAAGTAACAAAATAAATTATTTCAAGTTTAGAAGTTTTTTAAATGATTAAATGTTTAAAATCTTCCTCTTTCATCATCATCCTTATCTTCATTGTCAACAATGTCAATTGATCATTAAGAGATGAAAAAAATCACACACCAGGGCATAAAGATGTCAGTAGAAATTAGAGACACAAGAATGACAGTGGAGGAACTGAATGTCAGCAGCATGAACTAAATAACCCATAAGCACAGTACCAGTGAACCAGCATTTTCTGTAAGTTAGAAAAGCAGAATGTGGGGCAGCTAGATGGTGCCGTGAATAAAGTCCTGTTCCTGGAGTCAGGAGGACCTGAGTTCAAATCTGGCCTCAGACACTTAACATAAAAACTAGCTGTGTGACCTTGGGCAAGTCATTTAACCCCAATTACCCTACCTTCCCCCCTCCAAAAAGAGGGGGAAAAAGCAGAATGGGAAGATACTTAAATTTGAGAAGTTGGAAAACAGAGGTGAAGAGATGAGATGCCCTTTCCAAGTCTACAGATGAAGAATGATGAAATGGTTGCTCCTTTCTCAGTCTAAAGAGTGGCTACCCAAGAATGGGGAAGGTTGTTTGAAGAAAATAATTGAAATTGAAGACCTGAAAGGGAGGTGTTAATTCAGTAAGGAGTGAATGGAGAGGTAAAAATAGTCCCAAGGTGAGGGAGGGGTGGGAGTTTGTGCCTGTAAGGATTTATGGATGAACTTAATGAATGGAGGGGTGTTTAATCTGTGGGAGTTTGTTCATTGGCAGACAACCTTTTCTGAGAGTGTTGTGCCTCCGTGGAAAACATACTGACATAGGAGAATAGGTTTATGAACTCTTAGGGACAGGTGGAATGTGAAAGAATCAGGGATACATGGACCCAGAGCCAATTTGACATGGTCATTGGGAAGGAAAAAAAATTATGAGGGGTCACTGAGTAGAATTGGGGCACATAATGTGGGACAAATAAATTGCTACCATGCGGTACAACTTCTAGATAACTCCACTTCCCTTACAAATTTATGCTTCAAAGAGCAAGATAGAGAATAGGAAAAAAGAAAAAAAAAGGATGATGGGACAATTGCTATGAAGGCAATAACAGAGAAATTAATTAGAAAAGGGACGTCAAACCTCATGCTTCAGAAACTTTAACCCCATGAGGATTACAGAGATTAAAGAATGATTAAATAAGGGTATAGACCATGAATCAGATAATACAATTCATAATACACTAGAATGAAAAATAATTAATGAAGGGAGTTAAGCAAAGAGAAACTATTTGGAAAGAACTGCAGGAAAAAATATCTAGAAACATAAGAAGTCAGTGGGGAGGAGCAGAGAGAAGATTTTGAACTAACCGCTTTACTGGGAACAGAAAAAGAAGGAAAGGAAGAGGGGAAGAAAATGATAAATAACTAAAGAAAATAAATCAATGTTATAAATAAAACTACCAAATTGGGGAAAATACTGAAAAATGGAAATATAATACATGGAGAGATAGGAAAAGGGAAGCATCCTGTGGGAATAGATCCATAATTAAGCACAATATAAGAATGAAATAACAACTTTAAAAAGAAGGGGGAAACTGAAATTAAAGAAAAAATGATAAAAACACATAACTCTCAAAACATCAAATATCAATGGACTAACAGTTATAATAAAACAAAAAAGTTGTAGAATGGATAACAAAATGAAAACCTACTATTCGTTATTTAAAGTACATGTCTTTTGAAGTCAATGGCACACATCATTGGGTCATAGCACCAAAATGACAGCTTAAAAGAAAATGTAATAGGTATCAGTTGAATAAAAAAAAAAAAAAAACGATAGGAGTTGCAGTAATAATATCTGACAAAATGAAAATAAAAATTCTAAGATCAACACAGATAAAATTTTTATCCCATTAAAAAGAACCAGACAATGAAAAAAAAAAAAGATCAGTATTAACATCATGTATATTAAATGACATAGTAAGTAAATCAATAAGAGAAAAATTAACTGAATAGAAAAATGAAAGACAGATTATCACATAAAATAATAGCAGGAGATTTCATTATTCCTGTCTCTGATCTGGACTAATTTAACAGAAAAAAATAAAAAAAGGAAAATATAGAAGTGAAAATAAATTGTGGGTGAATTTAAAGTTAAAACATTAATCATGCCATATGTGTGAGGATATTAAAGGATTTGCCTATTCCTCAACACCACATGGAACATTTACATAAACAGACCATATTTAGGGCAAAGACATTGCAAGAAAATAATTTTCTAAAAAACACAGGGATGTTTAAACACGTCTTTAACAGACTGAAGCACAATAGCAATAATAACCAATACAGAGAATGCAAGAATGCATAGATCTAAAGGAAGACTTCATAGTGAATCTGAAACAATGAACAGTTCAAAGTGTGCTGTAGAAACAATGAACAACTGTGTGAAATACAATAATAATAAAGAGAAAATGCATCAGAATTTCAGCAGTCATCAGAGGAAAATAGTGTATACCTAAATAAACAGCTTTCCAAATAAGAAAAGGGAGTTAATGAGCTGAATTTGAAAGTACAAATATTAGAAAAACAACAGATGAAAAACCTCAAAACTAACACATAGGGAGAAATCTTGAAAATAAGAAAAGGAATTGATAATAGATAAAAAAGACAGAAAAGACTATAAAATCAACAAATGAAATAATGATGCCCCTTTGAAAAGACTAACAAAATTCGTAAGTAATTAGCCAATTTGATTTTTTTTTTTTTTTGCTTTTTGGAGGGCAATTGGGGTTAAGTAACTTGGCCAAGGTTACATGCTAGTTTTGTGTGTGTGTGTGTGTGTGTGTGTGTGTGTGTGTGTGTGAAATGTCTGAGGCCGGAACCAAACACAGGTCTTCCTGCCTCCGGGGCCAGAACTTTACTCACTGCACCACCTAGCCACCCCCTATCCAATTTGATTTTTAAAGAATCCACTGCAGATTGATTTGTATGAAAAATTTAATCACAAATCTAAAGAACAATAAATTCCTAGCCTACACAATTTATTCTCAATAAGTAAGGAATATCTATTTCAAACAAATGTCTTGAGAAAAACATTGGACTATTACCTAAGTCAGGGAATGATAAAGCAGAAAAAGCATGAGAGAAATAAAGATCTGCAATGTTAATGGGTATTGATTTAAATGCCAACAACATATAGCAATTTGTTTTAAAAATTATTCACTCTGATCAAATTGTATTTATTCTAATTATTCAACATTAGGTTAATAATCAACACAATTTAAGCTATGAAAAACCCCTCCAAACCCATGATCATATTTATATAGAAAGAAACCTCTGATAAAGTATAGTATACATTAATTCTAAATACCCTATGAAGTATAAGAATAAGAGGATATTTTATTAACATAATAAAAGCTGTCTATTTTAAACCAAAAGTTATTATTCTGTGTAATGGGACACTAGAACCTTTCCCAATAAACTCAGGGGTAAAACAGGGATATTTCTTTCACTATTGTTATTTCACATAGTTCTAGACATGTTAATAATAGCAATAAGACAAGGGAATGAAATGCAATCCACAGTGATAGGCACATAGGAGACAAAATTATCCCTATTTCTTGATAGCATTATGATTTTAATAATAACATTTATGTATCTCTTACTATGTTTCAAGCACTGTCCTAAGTGCTTCATAATTATTATCTCCTTTGATCCTCACAGCAACCCTATGTGGTAAATTTTTTTTTTCTTATTTTACAGATGAAGAAATTGAGGCAAATAGATGTTAAGTGACTTGTCTAGAGTTACACATGTAGTAAATGATTGAGGGTGGACTTGAATTCAAGCCTTCCTTTAGTCCTTTAAACACTATTATCAATCATATGAAAATATGCTCCAAGTCACTAATAAAAGGACAAATAAAAATCAAAACAATCCTAAACTTTTGCCTCATATTAAAATGAACAAGAAGACCAAATATGGGACATGTTTGATCTTTAAAGGGTCGTGGAAAGACAAACACACTAGTATAATGTTAGTAGAGCTGTGAATTGATCAAACTCTTCTGGAATACAATTTGAAATTATGCAAATAAAGTCACTGACATGTCTATTATTTTTCATCCAGAGACCTTGCTATATGCATACACTCCAAGGGGGGGGGCAATAACTAAAAAAATGTTTTATATGAACCAATACGCAAAGAAATAGAAATAAAGTAGATGTGCATTGATTGGTAAATGATTGAAACGTAAATTTAGGAAATATTACTCTTATGTAATACATGATGAATATGGTAAATATAGAGAAGCATTGGAAGACTTCTCTCCACAATTTCATGGGAAATGAAGTGAACATAAGTAGCAAAGCAATATGCAAATTGACAACAATATCATAAATGGAAAGACCAATGGCAAAAAACTGGAAACTATGAAATTATAATGACTAAGCTGGGACACAGAAAAAGAGATATGAGAAGTGAGAAGGCATGCCCACCCCACCTCCTCCCCGCACCATTAGTTTCTTTGTTCAGGTGAGGGACTAAGAGTGTGATGATGTTGGTGATAACAACCATACAAGAACATTTGTACTGTGCTTCAAGCTTTGCAAAAATGCTTTACGAATGTTATCTTATTTCATCTTCACAATAATCTTGGGAGGCAGGTCCTATTTTTATCCTCATTTTAGAAATGAGAAAACCAAGGCTACCAGAGGTTAAGCAGTTTGCCCAGGTTGACACAGATTAGCTTTGAACTCTTTTTCCTTCTCCTCCTCCTCCTCCTCTTTATGGAGGGGAGAATGCAGGGCAATTGGGGTTAAGTGACTCGCCCAAGGTCACACAGCTAGTTAGTGTTAACTGTCTGAGACTGGATTTGAACTCAAGTCCTCATGACTCCAGGGCTGGTGCTCTACTCACTGTGCCATATAGCTGGCCCTGAAGCCATCTTCTTGACTTCACTGTGCCAATTAACTGTCTGCATAGACCACACACTGCATACAATGGCAGATTTTTTCAATGAGTTGCTTAGGTTTTATTTTATTTATTTTTTCATTCATTCATTTGTTTATTTATCTATTTATTTATACATTCATTTTTCCTTTGTTCTTATTCCTTATTAGGGAGGACTGAGAGGACAGAGTCAGAAATACAGTCAATATAAAAATAAAAGATATCAATAAAAATGTATTTTCTCAAAAGATGGCTTTCCAGTCATCACCAGGACTTACATCTGCTGTCTTCATTCAAGGCACATGCAATTGGCCTCAACCTCATTGCTTCCCCCTACAAACCTCTAGGTTGCTCTCCTTTCTAGAGTGAGTTATGCTGGGCCAGGAGGGAAGTAAAGTCAGTCATATGTGAAGAGTTAGCCTTTTTGCAGGTTTCAAATATCACTCAATTCTGATGTCATCCTCTTAGTTATTTCTCCCCTGTCCTTCTTGATCTTTGCCTAATTTAAAGATTTATGGATCACTGATTCTCCCCCAAATCTTACAATAATGGTAATATTAAGAAAATTATGATGATTAAGAACTATTGTGCAGAACTCTTTGAAGTTTATATAACATTTTAGATCCATGATTTCACCTGATAACCACAACAGACTGGGCGGTAGGTGGAGTGCTTTGGCAGTCAAGGAGACTAGATTGTTGAGGTATAAGATTAGACAGACAGGATCTTCCATCAATAATACTAAAGGGGGCTCCTGTATCACTAGGTAGAGCTTGGAACTCTTGGCTTCTATTCCCCAAACTGGCTTTCCAACTGTATTGACAGTAGAAAGAACAAAAGAAATAAAGGAGAATCTACTCTTACAAGTTGGGGTTATCAACATGACTTTTCCCATAAGTTTTTGTTTGTGTCCCCCTGTGTTTTGTACATTCCTGAGGAGAGTGCTGTGTACAGGGCTGTGTTATGAGATGCCTGAGGTCTTAGAGACCAGGATAGCAAATAGATGGGTGATGATGAATATTCAGGATCACAAGTTTAGTGATAGCACAGACCTTTGGATGTGTTTTCTATTCTCTTGTATATGTTTCTTTCAGGGTTTGGGGAACCCTAAAGGAGAGTGGGGAAAAAAGATCTTAATCTTCCTTTTACAGTAGAGAAAACTGAGACCTTGAAATGCCCCCATCATATTTAATTGTATTTTGCAGTAAATCTAAAATAGAGTATTACATGGAACATTATTGGCATAAAGTATTATGTAGTTTATTAATTAAAATATAAGTAAAATTTAATATTTTACTTTGAGCACACTTGCTTCAGTAAGCACTCAGTGGCATACATTAAGGACTGACTGGGGCAACACAACTCAAGGAAATCTTTAGCAACATCTATAAAGAGTGCTGTTTTGGTTATTCATAGAGATGCACCATGTGTTATGCCACACTAATTACTATCCCTGCCCTCATGGAGCTCAACCTCCACAGTGTTCCATGATCACCAAGTTAGAAAGGTGAAAAGAAAACCCAGCCAGCTGGGAGGGGATAGCTCAGAATTAAGAGGAGGATTTTGAGATGACTTCCTGGAGGGGGTGGCATTTGAGGTGAACCCCAAGGGATAAGAAAGGACGGTATTTGTAGGGACTATGCCTTGTGCCATCTGCTTTGTCCAGTGTGCTCTCTTCAGTCATTCAGGAACGATAAGCACACAGATTAAAAGGAAGATAGTGCTCCTCCCTCCCCTTCACATTCCTCCTACAAATTCCCTTTCATTGCTTCTTTTGTTGTTCGTGCTGCTGTTTTCTTAGAAGTGCAAAGTAGAATCTCAACAGTCCACCAGAAGAGAAAGTTGAACACTCCCACCCCCACCCACGCACACACCCACGTGCTTCCCACAGCCACAGTGAAGCGGGTCACCTAGTGCCCTGCAAATGTTTGCAAGCACACCTGCCTCCTTTGATTTGACAAGGCTTTTGTGAGCAACTAAAGAGATATGGTGAGGTTTCCAGGAATAAGAAAGCCTGTCCAGCTGTCTTAAGGAAAACGTGGCCCCCTTCAAGGCAGTCTGATAAAAGATGTGTTAGGTTGTTTTCCTTGCTTCTCATCCTTTCTTTGTGAATTGCTCGATGAGTCACTCCATCAGGTGAAGAAGACGATGTTTCCTGTGGTGAAGAAAGTACAAAGTATCTTGGACATCAAGGACAGAAGAATCAAAAGGTAGCCAGTTTTAGAACTGAAGACTGCAGACTCCCTATGAGTCAGCAAAGTGACATGATAACTGCAGACTCTAATGTGGTATTGGGCTGCCTTAGGAGAGGATGCATCCCCAGGATAATCAAGGTAACAGGCCAACTTTCCTCCACTTTGTCCAGGACCACTGCCTACATTTCTGGGTGCTGCCATTTTGGGAGGACAGATCGTTCATAAAGCATTTCAAGGAAAGCAACTGAGAAATTCACTTATGGCTGTCCCGGTTTTAGAAAGATAATAAGATGCTTGAAATTACCCAAATAGGGCAGACAGGATGGCAAGGGCATGAAGGATGAGGACAAGCTTAAAAGAGTGCAGACTGTTTAGTCAGGAGAAAAGAAATCTCAAGCAGGAAATGATGGCCGTCATCTAAATTCTCGAAGGGCTATTGCATGGAAGAGGGATTAGTCTTGTTCTACCCAGTCCCAGGGAAAAGGACCAGGAGCACTGGAGAGAGGGTGTGTTTATGGAAGAGTGTGGGAAGAATTATAAAGAGATAAGACAGGCTTGAAGTAAGGGCCAGCTTCCTAGCTAGTCAAATCACACAGAGATTAAGATGTGTGACTTTGGAGATGGTGTTAAATGAAGTCTGGATTCTTTCACTTTAGGGATGTCATAGAAAGAGGGGGCTCCAGCTCCAGGCTATAACCAAATCCAGGAATCTCTTTGGTTTTATTTGGTTTACATATATACATATATATATATATATGTTTATTAAATTATATAAACATATATTGGTTTATAGACATAATTATGTAAATTTCATTGGTTTATATATATTATAAAAGGAGTTTCGTTTTTCTTGTTTTCTTACTGGGGGAGCGGAAGATAAAGAAACTGATTACAATAAAAAACATAATTAAGAAAAGTAAAAATCTCCAGAAAGTTTCCAGAGCATACTTGTGAAGCCTGAGCATCTTCCAAAGAAAGAAAGGGACAAGGGAAGGAAAACACACACTATTTGAAAGTCAGTGCAGCAAAGACAGAGAATCTCAATAAATTCCTGACGTGATAAATGGTCTCCAACTGATGCATGGTAATTATCTTAATGAGAATGTTTGAAACCATAAAACAAGGATTCTGGCAAGAATGCAAATAGTATGTAAAATGACAAAATAAATAAAAAGGATATTAGAGTAAAACATCATTTGCTGTAGGGCATACCTGAGCAGTGTCCAGGGCTCCTGCATTGCCTCCCTTCCTGCTGCACCTGCATCCTCGTAGCCCCAGGTCTGTGGTGACCATGGTGGGTTTATCTAACTGCAAATGGAATGCCAGACTTTGTGTTTTGAAAGTCTTTGTGGCTTCTTTGAGAGACCCAAGAAGGGATGGGTAATTTCTTGTCAGTCTGTGGAGACTAAAGCAGGATCCTTCCATCTAGACTTTGGGTGATGTTCTGGTTTCACACTCCCTCCTTTCCATCAATGGAAACATATACGACAGGAGGACCATGACCAAATTCTGCCCCCTCCAGGAACCCTAAGGATGAGACATGCCTCCTCTGAATCAATGCCTTCCCAGCATGCAGAACTCAAACCATCAAGAGAGAATTCTGAGAAAGGAAAAATCTGGGCTGACCTCTAGATCGGGAACATGATGATTTATTCCCTGAATGTAATGGTAAATGAAATAAAAAGATCTAAGGGCTAAAACCCATGTGAAAGGTCTAAGAGCCTTTTTCTTTTAATCTGACTCATTGACATCTGACCCCCACTTTCCTCTACCTACCTAAATAGAGGCATGATCTCTTACTTGCTATTGTCTCACGTGTTCACCAAGCCTGTGCTCTGATAGATTTGAGCTGGAGTTTACACTGAATGTGAGTGAAGGTGCTAGTTTTGTGATAGGAATGAGGTAGCCTTTGTCTAGTCAGGGCCATCTCAATTTTGTCCCACTTGTGTGTCCACTGTCTAACTTGCTCTCTCTCCATTTACTAATGAACAAGTCCCCACATTCTCTTCAAGAGGGAGCAATGCCAGCAGGAGGCTCATATTTGTTCAGCTCCCCTAAACTTCTCATTTGAGCTGACATTGGACCCTCATGATTCTCAGACTGAATTGTTCGGAAGTTTCTATTGACATTGCCTTTACAACTCCCCTTCCTCCTCCCCATTTCTAGTTCTTCTTGAAAACATGTCCTCTCTCTTCCATTAGATATGTGGAGTCATTTATTACTCCTGTACCCATCATTAAGTCTTTTCATCCACATTAGGAAAGAATAGAGTCCTAGAGGTAGGCATACAAAGAAAGAGGGAAACTTGAAATGAATTACAGGAAGAAATCATCAGCCAATATGGATTATTTGTTGTGCATGACCTAATAGGATTGTCCAGCACCTTTTCCAGGGAATATTTAAACTCTCTTTAAGGCAAGCCTGTGGGGAAAATCAAGTGGAAGACAGGACAATAGACTTAATGACTTTTAAATTTGACTGATGATCCCAGATACCCATGAGTCTATAAAGGACTGGTCACCATTTTCTATCAAACTTATCGCTGCATTAAAATTGGTCTTTTAGGTAACAAAATCAGTTGTTTAGGGATTTTGCCAGTTTATATTTGTTTTGGGGAAGTCAAAATGGGTAGCTCAAACACTCTTATTACCTTGCTTTTGTGCTTTATTTAGCACTTTATGACAAAATAAACAGAATGACAGACCAACAGATAGACAGACAGACATACTTACATACAATCATTCACAAGTTGTGGGAATCTTATCTCTTCTACAAGGCTCAAGGTTACTTGAGATGTGAATAATTTGCCCATTGTGAATCCATCAGAAAGGGACTTGCTTCAGTAGGTCAAAAGATCAAATGAGACTTGTTCACTTTCATCTCCAAGTTTCAGCTCCCACTGATCCAAGTGCTAAACATTTCATGCCTTGGTTAATCATATTCATGAATTACTATAGCTGCCATGTGGATTTTCAGATAACAGACCTATGGTCTATTCTATCACCAGGCCACAATGAAACACATCCAGCTTGGTAAGACCTGCTAAACAGAGCTTGTGCTAAACCTGGTTAGCCTTAGAGAGTATAAGGTACTTCCACTGCCCAAGGAAGCAAGAGAGCCTTTCAACGGAGTCCATTCATTTATTCCACATGTATGGAAAGAGTGCTATTTGCAAGGTATTCTACTAGGGGCAAAGTCTCTAACATCCTGGAGTATTAGAACATGTTTCCCTGGCAAACATTATCCTGTCCAGGGAGCAAAGGAGGGGGAAACGATTTTGTTTCCCTTCTTATCTGACTAGTGAAGTGAGGTCTCCCGTGGGGACTGGACTGATCCTCCCACACACATCAACAGTGCTACTGACCCATGATAAGCCAAAGGCCCAGGCTTTATTTTAAATAATACAATTAAAACTTCCACCTCAGGACCCCAGCCACTGTAATCATGCTCATCTCTGAGGGTAATTATATTAAACTCCAATTTTCCTACAAATATGCATTCTAATTCAATTTTGCTTCTTTTTCTTCTTAACTAAATCTATTATCATTCTCACAGTTAAATTATGCTTATTTAATCTTTGATGAGAACCTTCGCTGGCAATCAGTTGTTTTAAATTAATCCTCCTAAGCTTTGGTGAGGACTTTGCTTCACCCCCAGCCCCTCCTGGGAGTCAGAGAGGAAGAAAGAAAGTCTCTTTCATGCTTAGGGACTGGGATCTGGAGAGGTCAGGGCTGTTCTCAGTTCCCCTCGTGGTAATTTTATTTCTAGGAGATCATGCTTTCTCCCAAGTGTGTGACTGGGAGGGCCACAGGAGGATCTCTTGGATCAGGTGAAACCAAATTTGCATGCTTCCATCCTCTTTTCCCAGCATATGGAACTCAAACCATCCTTTGTAGCCAAACAAGACCCTCATATACAAACTTTCTGCTCCAATGAGATTGCTCTGTCTTCCCTAAACCTGAGTCCACTTCAAGATTGACCTGAAAACTCACCTCCTCCAGGAAGACTTCTGAGACAGAACTATAACACACTGGTCTTCTATATCTCTGATCATTATAAGTATCACTTGCCCACTTCAGATATTAGAACTTGAGTGTTGTTGAGGGACCTTCATACCCTTCTCAGCTCACGGTTGAGGCCTATGTAATTCTGGGAAGTTATTAGACAGGTGAGTGGAAACAAGTTATGTTTTCTGCTCTCTGAATCTCAGTTTCCACATCTGTTACATGTAGCGTCTTGATTGAAATTTAACAAAAGGGTAAGCCAAGGCATGTTTCTCCAAAACAAGATAGCATTTATTAGCAGGTGCATGCTGCCTACCAATAAAAAGGTCAATAGGTTTGTTTCTGGCCAAGGACCCAGAGCAAAAAAAAACAAAAGGCCAGCTCTCCTTTTATAGGCTTTTGAGAGTAGAGAACAGAGTAGGTGTCTTCATGGGATTGTGGGCAACACGACTGGTTATAGAGCTGAGGTACAAGGCCTAATAAGATTGGTTGGAAGTTTGGTAAGATGGGGGATAGCATCAGAAGAAAGCATCCTCAGAAAAGATTCCTTTCTGAGACGAAGAAAATGATACAGGATCAGTTTAATCTTCTCAGTGTATAGTGATACACATATAACTTCCTTAACAACATAATTGAATTTCCAAGTTAGAAGAATCTCAGAGGTCAACAAGTCCAACCCATACCCAAGAATCACTATATTTGCAAGGCACACAATGGGATGTCTTTTAACCTTTGCTCCGGCTGGTCCTATGAGAGCCTCTCGTCCTCAGGCAGTCCTTCTGCTTAGGAACAGCCTCATGGTCAGGAGGTGCTTCCTGACAGCGAGCCTAAAGTAGTCTCCTTGTAATTTCCATCCTTTCCTCCTAATTTTCTCCTTTTTGGAGTCAAGCAGAAGAAACGAATCCCTCTTCCATATTACCACCTTTTAAATAATAAAACAAAACTATGATCTTCTCCTTAAGTCATTTGCATTTTTCCTCTGGGTTCAGCATCTCTCTTTTCTTCAGCAGATTTCCTTGGCCATCCTCATACTGATATCCGTCACCTTACTGAAGCCTTTTCTGAACACATGTGGCCTGCCCAGACCAGAGGCTTTCTCCCTATTTCTCTCAGCTCACAATTATTCTGGAATGTTTGGTTCTGGTGTCACACCATTTACTTATGTAAAGCTTTCAGACCACTCAAATTCTTAGATTCTTTCCAAAGTACTGTTGAGCTTCTCTGCCCCTGTTTTGTATTAGTGACAGCTCACATGGAAAACTTTCATATTCATCCCTCACAAAATTCATCTTATTAGACTAACCCCAGCTTCCTAGTCTGCCAAAAACCCAGTTGGTTTTGAGGAAAGTTAGACGTTTTGAAGGCAGTGACACACTTTATCTGCAATGGCTATTGGGCCCCAGACAGCAGCAGTTTACACTTTCCTTCTCCAACTATCCCCTAGTGATACAACAGAGGGTCACTTGACTCAAAGTTGGAGGGCTTAGTTTCAAATTCCAGCTCTGTTACTTTGTGAAATCTTCCCTAGGGCCCTTCTCTTTAAGCTTCATTTTCCTAAACTCCAAAAACGAAGGAGTTGACTTAAATCATCTCTTGGATTCCTTCCAGCAAAATCCTCTGTTTTGAAGCCTAACTTTTCACATTTCTAAAGAAACAAAGATGATATTTTTTCATGAGGAAAATAGAATTGGGAAGGACTAGTCTTTCTGTGGAACATGAGCCTTCACAAAGAGTTTTCTTCTAAAAAGTGCTGTAAAGTACATCACGACAAGGACTATCTTCTCATTTTACAGATGTGGAAACCAAGGCTCTGAATGAAATAACTTGCCTAAGGAAACACAATTAGTAATTCTAAGGACCACAATTGTATTCTAAGAATATTGATTCCAATATTCAACTTATTTCGGTCTCCTGGGCTCCCTCTAGGGCTGTGATCTTGGAGATTATCTAATTTAGCCCCTAAGTAACATATAAGCCCTCCCTAGGGCATCCTGTCTTTTCTCAAGGCTCCCCACTGCTAAGAAGCACATGCATCACATCATAAAGAAGCAAAGATACATATCCCAGTATGGGATAGCTCTGACTTTTAGGAAGCTTTTCCTTATTCAGAACCAGAATAATTTTCCCTATTTTAGTTAGAAAAGAAGGAAGGAAGGAAGGAAGGAAGGAAGGAAGGAAGGAAGGAAGGAAGGAAGGAAGGAAGGAAGGAAGGAAGGAAGAAAGGAAGGGAGGGAGGAAGGAAAGAAGGGGGGAGGAAGAAAAGAAGGGAGGGAGGGAGGGAGGAAAGAAGGAAGAAAGGAAGGAAAGAAAGAAAAAGGAAAGAAAGAAAAGAAAAGAAAGAGAAAGAGAGGAAAAATGGGGGGAAGGGTGAAAATCAGTGACTTTGTTTCTACTTCAGGTTACTGCTGATTACTCTGGCTCTGAGCTGTTCCTAAGTCTGTACTGTCATGTACCATTAAGGCTAATGAAGGGTTATGTGAATCACCAAAGGCCCTTCCTTAATGAAGCCTAGCAGAGTTTATGCTCAGTTTAAGGGCTGGTGTCTGGAGGTGAATTTGTACATATATTATTTACTGACAATTTAAAGTCTGCTGGGATCTTCATTCTTTATTTGATTGCAAAAAAAGCAAATCATGTAGCAACACATTTGATAGAGTAGCTCATTACATTTTTGTGTCCAAGAGGGAGACATATGATATGGTACAGGACAATGGGTACAGAACTGACTGAGTGACCTGGCTAGAAGGGGAGTCTTTGATACTTCAAAGGCAACAGGAAAGGAAGTCTCCAGAATAGGGACCTAGGGATCTGTACCTGACCATGCTACATAATATTTTTATCTCTAATTTGGGTAAACGCATAGACATTATGCTCATCCCATTTGCAGAGGACACAAAGCTAGAGGTGACAGCATGATGAATCCCAGGGTCAGGATTCACAAAGCTTTTGGCAGGCTATTGGACCGAAATTAAGAAAATGAAATTCATTGGGAATATATGTCAAATTCTACCCTGGTATTCAAGAAATTTCCCCCAAGTACAAAATGGGAGAGTCATAGTTAGAAGCTCATCCAAAAAATATTAGAAGTAGAAGTTAAGTGTTAACCTCGTGAATAGTCAACAGGTGTGTCTAGATGGCCAGAAAAATGATGTGACCAAGGCATATCTTCTAGAAATAAGGAGGCCAGAGTCCTGCTGTCAGATTGGCAAGGGAGCCCTCACCTACAGGATGGGTTTAACCCTGCAGACCCTGATCTTGGAAGGCCATCGATAACTTGAAGGTAAGCCAGAGGAGGCAGACCAGCGTGGTTGAAAGCCTTTGGTTGAGACCCCATGAAGAGCTGCTAGTCAAAGGAAACTGGGCAAATGTAGTCCAGAACAGAGGAGCCTGGGGAGCACTGGGGGTCTGCTGCCCTTAAATATCTGTAAGTCTGTCATCTGGAAGGAGGATTAGACTTATTTTGCTTGCCCTCAAAGAGCAAAACTAGAAGCAATCTTCACAAGTTGCAAAGTAAGAATTCTGGGTTTAATGTGGGTGGGGCGGGGGGAGGCTGACCAACAAAGAGTAGCAAACTTTTCTGACCACAACAGCCCCCCAGAGTGGATCGGATCACCTTTGGAGGTAGCAGGTTCCCCCTCACGGGTGGCATCTGAACAAAGGCTAGACGCCCTATTCCTGGGTGTTGGGTTGTCCACTTGTGGTCCCTTCCAATGATACTGTGGGCTCCTGTGCTATGAGCACACCTGGTTTATCCTCGATCCAGTTTCAAGATTCTATGGATTCCATCACTGCCATTAACTCTCAGCACGACCCAGGGCAGTCACTTCACATGTGTTGTTCTAAGTCTCCTTCTCTGTGAAATGATAACATTTGTCTTCCAGCCCAGGGACTCTTGGATTCTTTGACATATAAGTACCCCAGCTGGAGTCATGGCAACCTGGGGTGCCTGCACTTACTTCTAAGCTCAGGAAGGGTGTGAGAGAAAGAGAAAAGGCATCAGAGAAGTGCATGCCAGAGAATGATGATGGCAATCACAAAGAGCCCAGGAGGAGAGCTCTCCTGCTCTGACTTTAAACTGAACACAATTCTTGGGTGCACCTCTGTTAAACAGACTTCTTCCTTTGCAGCAGACAAGTGGCTGACAGTTTCCTATCAATAACCCTTTATTGAGAAACCTTGAAAAGGGGAGAGTGGCTTCAGACAGTTATACAATGAGTTTCTACTGCTTTTAAAATTCCTTTTTTCTCAACTTTTCACCCCATTTGAAGTGCTCAGAAAAGCAGGGCTGGGGTAGCTTCTCAGGAGATGGGCTGATTTCTCTGGATTGGCTCTAGCAGATCCATGAGGAGTAAAGATGAGGATCCTTGGACTTTGAGGTCAATCCCATGGACCTAACTTTTTAGCTATCTCTGGAACTTCTACTTACCTTTCGTCAACATCAGCTAAGGTCAGTAGATATCTAAGGTTGTTGCAGAAACACTTAGCCATGGCTTACACAGGAGAGCGCCGTGTCCTTGACTAGAGTCCACGGGGCTGAGGTCTTCTACCAGGATTTCCAGGTTGGCTGGCGCGTCCCTCAGGACTAGGGTTAGAATTTCTCTGACTAGCTGAGCTGATCTCGGATTCTAAACTGCCTCTGTGAACAACAGGAATGTGTGTACATGTGTGTGTTTAATTAAAGTCAGTTTAAAAAAATCCATAATCCAGAGATGTTTCTACCCCAGGTCGTACAAAGGAAACTGTCTGAAGGGTGAAAATCAACTGGGTCAGTGGATCTGAGATGTGCAGGACTTCAGGCAGTGTCTGGTCAGCTGCCTTTGCACCTTTGAAAGACTATCACAGAGAAGGTAGGTTGTCTTTGCTACACCGGGCACTAGAGTATAATATTAGGAACAATGTGGGGACATTTCAGGGAGGAGGGAGAGATACCTTAGAGGTGAGAGAAAACTTTAGAACCTGGGCAGCGCCCAAGCAGGCAGAGGTGCCTGTCCTCGGGAGGCCATAGGCTTCCCCTCATTGGAGGTGTTCAGGTGATGGATGAATGAGTTTTGCTTGTGGAGGATCTTGGATCCAGGATCCCTTTTAAGGCACACACAGGATGCTATCTCTGATGCCTCACACACATCTGCAATTCTAAGACTATGCAGGCCTGTCCATATCCCCAAAGTTCTGAAGCTTTGCAAGTCGTTAAAAACAAAACAAAACAAAACAAAAACACTTTCGGGTCAAAATGAAAGGTATGGTCATTGGTGTGTGTGTGTGTGTGTGTGTGTGTGTGTGTGTGGCCATTCACACATGTGCACATGCTTAAGAGAGTGTCTATGTGTGCCAGTGTATGTAGTGCACATGTGTGTATGCATGTTCTACATGGAAAGCTGGGTCAGAGGGGACAGTAGACAAGAACAAAAAGTGTTCTTTTATATTCTATTGGCAAAAACCAAATGACTAAACCATTCTAGGTAAATCTGATAAAAGATAATTGCTCAGCTCAATTCAGGACTGAATTGTCTCTATGACTGATGGGGCTTGGGCCACCAGAGTGAGGGAGCAATATTAGAAAGGGCCCATTCATTAGATTTCTCTCCCCAACCACCAAGAAAGGCAAAGTAGGGTTGGCACGCTCAGTCTCTGCCTGCTAGACCTTGGAGACCATGGAGAGGCTCATTCAAAAGTGCCAGTGGAGTGCACCATTGGGCCCTGATCTCTGCACTTCATTAGCAAGCCATCCCTCCGCTATTGTGTCCACAAACCAGAGCTGGCAGGTGAGGAACTGAGCCATCAGGGCATGACCAATTTCCTTTCCTAAAGTCAAGAAAACAATCATTTCCCCACTGGTAGAAATAATAATTAGGACCTGGCCAGGATGTAATTAATCTGTAGGAAAATATTAGAATCCAAGAGAAGTTTCAGCAAAGAAAATTATCTCTTCTCAGGCCTAGCTGTGATCTGTATCTTAAAATTTTAGCTAAATGGTCCAGTGGAAAGGACCTGGATGGAGAATTCCAATGCCTGGGAACTTGTCCACGGCTTGCCACTTACTGAGGCAAGGAATAACAGCTGGGAAAAGCATTAGGGGGTGGATAATGCACACTCTGCCTTGGGACCTCTCCTTTCCTCAGTTTCTCCATTTGTGTAATGAGCCGGTTGGTTTATGGAGTTTCTAATCCCCACTAGTCTTACATCCCCCCTGTTCTAAGCTCCCTCCCAACTCTGACATCTCCTGTTCTAAGCCCCCTCCCTGCTCTGATCCTCCCTATTCTAAGGCCTCTCCCAGCACTGACATCACCAGGTCTAAGGCCCAGCCCCTTTCTGACCTTTTATGTTTAAACACCTTCCCAATTTTTATATTTTACATTCCATAACCCTTCCCAGCTCTCCCATTCTCAATTTTATTTCCCTCCTATCTGTGACACTCCATGTTCTAAAGTTCTTTCCATCTCTGATATTCAGTGCTTCTAAATTCTCCGACTCTTTTAACAGTAGGTACAAACATTTTAGTTAAATTTTAATATCAATGAGATTACAAAATTATACATGGGCATTATTTTTAATTGCAAAAATGCATTAAGTGGCATGCAATTTTTTCCCAAAATAATTAAAAGTGCTTTGTAAAACGTGACATTCTAATACTGCACAGCTAAAACTGATTATTTAAATATGGAGTCTAATTGGACTGTAATTCACATTCAATAGAAGGCTAGACATTTTTCAAATGAATGAAAATGTTCTATAAAAATCAATTCATTATGGAAGAGTTACAGATTACTAAGTTGCCGTTAAAATGTAATCATTTATATGTGCGAAACAGCAAGCACACAGTAATAACACCATTAACACACCCTGATTGCGCATTTTAAAAATCCACAAACCTTCCACTGGGATGCAGGGAGAAGTCTGGATTTTTTTTTTCATTTCAAGGATGAAGATATATGATGATTAAAAGTGTTCTGTCTCCCCAAGAGGAGCTCAGAATTTGGAAGGAGAAGGAAATATAGGGATCCAACTTTCTTATACATGGGGAAGGTGGCTCCCTGCCACATGCTTCCCTTCACCTTTCCTAAACCATAGAAAAGAATCTGTCTGGATACACAGGACGTTCTGCTGGCCCATACAAGGAGGTGGATTGGGTTCATGGTTGGTTTCATCATTAATGGACAAGGTGGAAAGGAGGAAGAAAGAAGAAAAAAGAAGGAAGATGAAGGAAGAAGAGGAGGAGGAAGAAGAGGGAGAAGAGGAGGAGGAGGAAGAAGAAGAGGGAGAAGAAGAGGAAGAGGAGGAGGAAGAGGGAGAGGAGGAAGAATAACGATAGCTAGAATGTATGCAGTACTTTATGGTTTGCAAAGCACCTGCCACTGTCATCTCCACTGGTCCTCACACCAACCCATAATAGCAGGTACTATGACTATCCTCATGTACAGCTAAAGAAGCTGCTGATCGCTGAAGCCAGGTGAATTGCCAAGAATCAAACAGCTTTTACGCAAATGAGACAGAATTCAAACTGAGGACTTCCTAACTTGTAAACCCAGCATTCTATCTGCTGCCTGAGCCATGACCAATGTAGCCTCCCTTCTCTGAATGTCTGCAGCACATTTTGGCTGAACTCCAAGGGGCCTGGGACTTGGCTAGATATACGTCTGGGTTGTTCCTTGATTTAGGAAACTTTTAAAAGCTTGTAATAATCCAAATTCTTTCCAAACCCTCTGAAACAGTGAGGCAGCCCAGCACCAGACGCAGAGGCAGGAAAACCTGAGATCAAATCCAGCCTCAGGCACTTACTAGTTGTGTGACCCTGGATAAGTCACTTAACTTTTCTTTACCTTAGTTTCCTTACCTGTGAAATAGAGATAATAATAGAAACTACTTTGCCAAGATTGTTGAAAAGCTCAAATGAGATATAACATTCATGAGTTTTTCAAATCTCAATATGGAATCTAAATGTTAAATATCATCTTCATCCTCATTTTCGTCACCATCCTTATTCTAGGAAGGGTTTTGTACTGACGGAGATGCATTAAAATGCACTGCTGGCTCCTGGGGTGTTTATAGACTAACAAATGTTATTCAGTCATGTCTGACTCTTTGTGACCCCATTTGGGATTTTCCTGGCAAAGACACTGGAGTGCTTTACATTCCTTCTCCAACTCACTTTACAGATAAGGAAACTGAGGTAAACTGGGTTAAGTGGCTTGCCCAGGGTCACACAGGTATTTTCTGAGGTGAGATGTTGAACTCGGGAAGATGAACCTTTCACCTGGATGCCTCAGTATGAGACAAGACAGGGGGGAAGATTGAACCAGATGAATGGTCCCATACTAACTCAGAGAGAGTCACTTTTTAAGTAGCCCCGGCAGTGATCTAGGGAGATGAAGTGAGAGGGTTATTATTGAGTGGTGGCAGCACAGATAGAAAGGAGAAGAAAGATACAAGAAAAGGATTGAGGAGAGAGAATCCACAGGCCCCGGGTGGCTGAGAGGGTGTGAGGGCGGTTGGCAACGGCAAGTCGAAGAGAAGTTTTATACAAGTTAGTTTTAAGTAAGTTTCAAATTATGGTGTGAACATGGAACATGGAGAGAACAATGATCATAATTATCATTAGCAATAGCTCATATTTATCTAACATTTTAAGTTTGTCAAGTCACTTCACACACACACACATATATATGTATACATATACATACATACATATATGTATCATTTAGCCTCATAACAAACTTGTGGGATAGATTCTATTATCACTTCCCTTTTACACATGAGGAAACGAGGCACAGAACAGTTAAATTACTTTCCCAGGCTCACAGAGCTAATAAGTGTTTGAAATAATAGCAGAGCAAAGATACAGATCAACATTCCAAAATTCAAATGAGGAGGAGACTGGTGAGAGGTTGGAGTTAGCCATGACGGCTTGGAAGGGTTTTCCTGTTGCTGAATTTGAGGTAAGCTTCCCTCACCTTAATCCCACCATCTTCCTCCATTCACCCAATGCTTCCTGACTTCACTCTACAGGTTCTCTCCAACTTATCCAGTCTAGAACGTGTGTATACAGACTCATTTCCACAGTCTCCTACATGAGAACATGAACTCCGTGAGAGAAGGTATTGAGTTTTGCCATTCTCTGAAAGCACTGTGCTAACCACTGGGTTTAAAGTAGACTTGCCCACTGACTGAAATATTGCTCAGTAGTATACCCAAGGAGAGCTGTCCAGCTGCTGCACTTGGAGATGGGGGAACTCAGGGTGCACGCCAGTTTGAGAGTTATCTCAGTGGAGAACAGAGTAGGAGCCACAAAAATAGAGATCACAATTAACTGATAGACTCCTCAACACCATTTTAGCAGCTTCTTAGTCTACGATAAATCAAACACTCATTGACTGACCGTTGAATTTTCGGTTATCTGCTTCTGGAATCTCCCATAACACAATCTGTACCAACTGATTTTAACTGATACCTCTTGAAACACTTTCTGATTCTCAAGTTCTGAGCATGATCTCAATGACCTGAGCATTGTCTAAACACTATTCCCAATGAGGACTCTTGAATGATGGCCCCTCACTTCATCTTTCTTCTTGGATATCTGACAGTCCTCATTCTTTTTTGCAGGTCAATAGCCCATCCACCATGCCTGGGGGCAATCCTTCACCCCTTGCTCATTTACTGGCCTAATTCAGACTTGGGCTGGTATCAAGAAAAAAAAAAGTATTATACATGTCATCAGCCAAAGAGGTCACTACTTTTCAATTACCATTCTTTATCACTCTTTCCACTTTTTATAATTAAAGCTGATCTGACTTTAAAAAAATAATAACCCACATACTTTTATGTAATACTTTTCAACCACTTTCTGGGGATCATATGAGGATTAATAGACACATTTCAAGTTGGGAGAATGTCAGAGTGAGGCTTTTAATAGAGCCAGAGATGAATCTCTGTATTAAGAAGAGATTTGACAGTTCAGTGAGGAGGCATGGACCTCTGATGAAGATGAAGTCAAGGCTGTGTCTCCATGTGGGACTCAGCATGCAGGAAGTCAATGCCCCAAAAACATGAACTTCAAGAATTCCATGAAATGCTCATATAGGTCTGGCCCCCATAATGCTGTAAAATAGAAAGGAAACTCCAAAGATTAGGATCCTTCCTTAATTGGCAGGAGGTACCAGCAGGAGACCATGTAGTCACAGAGAACTAGGTCTCCATTTGGAATTTCTCTCATTGGATGCAGGGTGTGATGATTTGCCATTTGCAGAATGGTGCCTGTCTTTTAACAAGGTCTAATTCCTACCTGGTCTTCTTCCGACTCTCCTAGTAATAACGACAGGAAGAATTAACACAGTGATATAAGGGTTGTAACAAACTTTCTATAAGTTATCTTACTTGATTATCTGTACAGTTTTGTAAAGTTGATGCTCTTTTAATAAGTATTCAGTGAGGAAACTGAGAAAAGGAATCAAAGTGGAAGTGAAGTGTAGGGTCACCCTTACATCAGAAGTGGAATTTGAACCCAGTCTTCTTGACCCTCCCCCAAATCCCATTCTGTGTACGTTTCACTATGCCACCCTTTTAACTGCGAGCTATTCTGTGTAGTTGTGACATGTACAGTAATAATGCTTATTTTCCTGTGAGTCAGTCCAAGTCAGAAATGAATGAGAAACATAAGCTTTGGCAGGAAATAGAATAGAGGAAGGATGTGTGTGTGGCAACCACTTTCTTTTCTGCCTCTATGTTCTCTCATCTAGTACATTCCTTTCTTTCTACTTCCATGGCCAAGATCCCTTTTCAGGCTTTCCATTCCATGATTCCTACACTATTGCCAATAGTCCTACTTGGACTCCCTGCCTCCAGAGTCTCCCTCAAGTCCATTCTTCACACAGATGCCAGAATGACTCCCCTTAAGGACAATTCTTTTTATGTCTATCCTATCTTCATTCTCTACCATTACTGTAGTAAGTATACTCCAGTGACTCCTGATTACCTTTAGAATTAAAAACAAAGGAGTCTGCTGCCTAATATGTAGAACTCTTCACAAACAGGCCTCTTACTATTGACTATTTCTCATGGAGAAAACTCACTCTCCCATCTCTACCCACTGGCTGTCCCTCATGCCTAGAATCCTGTACTTTCTCAACCCCATTTCTTAAAATTCCTGTCTTCCTTCAAGGCCCACCTTAAATGTGACCTTCTGCAGGGTATTTCCCCCCTTAGTCATATTTGTGATAGCCTAAGGTTACCTTTTATCTAATCTGCATTAATCTTGTTTATACACATACATTATATATAATACACATTTACATGTATGAATGTGGGTGTGCATGTAGTCCCAACATTTTGGAGTCTAAGCTTCTAATTTGCAACAAAGGTAGCTGCTTGCTAAGGTAAGAAGATCAGCTCCCCATACCTACTTCTGCAACACAATAAACATTCCCTCAGGTCAAATAACAATAAAGAAATCCAATGTGAAACAAGAAGCAGCATCTTCCATTAAACGACTTCACAACTGAACCACCAGAGCCCAGAGCAGGTGGATAAAGGGCTGCCTGCCCAAGCAGCACTGGCATGGGTAAAGAAGTCCAGCTTCCTTGCATTGCCTAAGACTGACAAAAAAGGCTGAAGACCCCGCAATCCCCAGGGGCTTGGAAATCCCTGGGGTAGTGGAAGCCACTAGGAATGGCATTGATGAGTAGATGCCACTTCAGGACTCTGCTGTCCCCAGCACTCTGCCCTGAGATGCCATCCAGGCACTAAAGATCTGTCACTCTGACCCTTAAAGCTAGGCTGAAGGGTAAGCTTCAAAGCAGAAGATACAGCTCAGCATAGGAAGGCATGTGAGATCTAGGCAATACTAAGAAAGTCTGACCACCCTCCCTTAAAGTGCAGCAAGGGAACCTGGCCTTGAGAAATTCCCTGGACTTTAGAGAACCATTGAAGAGCCAGAGAGTCCCAAAGATTCAAGCTAGAAGAGAGTAACTCCATAATCACTGAAAGCATAAACTAAAGAAAAAACCATGCTTTTTTTTCTCACAGAAATCACCTTTAGACTTAGAAAATAAAGCAAGAGCCAAAATATTGAAATAAAAATAGTATAGAAGAAGTGGAAGGTAAATAGACAACTTAGACCAGAAATTGGTAAACTTTGCCTAAGTAAAGGACTCCCTGAAAATTAGAATGGACTAAACAGAAGTCAATGACTCCATGAGAAAGCATGAACTCTTACAACAAAACCAGAAGACTAAAAATAAATCCCTCTGAGTAGCGAAGATGGCAGATTAGGGCATCTACCCAACTTAACTACCGTAATATTCTCCTCCAAACAACTTTAAAATAATGCCTCATATCAGATTTTGGAACAGAAGAACCAGTAAAAAGTCAGGGTGAGATATTTCCCAGCCTAAGAAATTTAAGAGGGTGACAGGAGTAGTGTGTAACACCAGGCTGGAGGTTTGCCTGGAGTCTACTCATGCAGGAGTAACAACAGCAGCAACTTTGAAAGCTCTTAACCCAGGGATGGTAAGGGTGGGAGTGAGGGGGTCGGGCAATTGTTCAGAAGATTACCTGGGACCTTTTGCTGGCATTGGGTACAGCTGGTGCAGACTGGCAACTCTATTGCCCATAAACAGTTCCAGGGTGGAGAGGAGTAATGATGGTGAATCACAAAGGAGAAGGGGTCCACAAAGTGGAAACAAAGCAGACTGCAGCATGATTACATGCAGATGCAGGGTACCAGGGACCCCTCCTTGGTACAAAGAAGAGTACAGACGAGGAAAGAAGTGAAAATGCCTTTCCCAGGATCACATCAAAAATTTGCTCAGGAAACACCCAAAACTAGCACACGCCTGGATCTAACTCTAAAAACAACAGGATGGGGGTGGCTAGGTGGCACAGTGAATAGAGCAACAGTCCTGGAGTCAGGAGGAACTGAGTTCAAATCTGGCCTCAGACACTTAAGACTTACCATGTTTCCCCGATAATAAGACACTGTCTTATTATATTTTTTTTGGACAGAAAAACACCAGAGGGTTTATTTTCAGGGGAGGCCTTATTTTAATGAACATTGACAGCAATTTTAATAAACAGGTAAATGTGAACAAAAAAATGTACCTTTATTCAATAAGCAAATCACTGGGGAAGAGCAGGATGACACGCTCACTGCTGTAGCTCTGATTGGATGCAGCTCGGAGCTCGGCGTGCGTTTCACCCGGGGGGGGGACGGTGCATACAGAGGGTACCGTAATGTAGCGTGCAGCACAGGGGATCACCTTCACTACAGTAGCAATCTCAATAGGGCTTATTTTGGGGGGAGGGCTTATTTTAGAGGAATCTTACACAGTAAGGGGAGGGCTTATTTTCGGGATAGGTCTTATTACCAGGGAAACACAGTACTAGCCGTGTGACCTTGGGCAAGTCACTTAACCCCAATTGCCCTGCCTTCCCTTCTCAAAGAAAAAAAAAACAGGTAGCAAAAACCTGAATCTGTTAACAGTGCCTCCCATCCTAGGCAAGCAGAGCCTAACTTTACCATGCAGTTCAGTGAAGAACAGGCTGGAAACACGAGTGGACAACAACAACAAAATCAATTTGACCATAAAAAGCTACTATGGTGGAAGGGAAGACTAAGATAACAATTCAGGGGAGGACTACTAGATGAAAACACCTACCCCCCCCAAAAAAAACATCAAAGAAAAATGCTGACTGTCCTCAAGTCTAACAAGAATTCCTAGAAGAGTTAAAGAAAGAGTTAAGAGTAGTAGAGGAAAAATTGAAAAAAAAGATATGAGAGATGCAAGAAAATGACAAAAATAGAATTAACAGCTTGTAAAAAGAGGCACAACATTACTGAAGAAAATAGCACCTTAAAAGACAGAATTGGCCTAATGGTTTAAAAAAAAGGCACACGAATTCACTGAAGAGGAAACCTTAAAAACGAACTTTCTGATCCTGAAGGAGGGATTAAAAGAGTAGAGGTATATACCAAACAAAGAAGTGGAGCCTAAGGGAGTTCCAATCATTTGGGAAATGAATGGACAAATCATAAAGCTATGATAATGTAAAAGTAATGGAATGCGATTTTTCCAAAATAAATGATGAAGGAAATCATTTCAGAGATTCCTGGGAAGGTTGAATGGATTCAGAATGAAGTTAGAAAGCCAAGAGAACAATTTATATGACAACACCATTTTAAAGAAAACCCCAGAAGACTTTAGAACGATAAAGTAATGACTAACCACAGCCCCAGAAGACCTACAATGAAACGTCACATGCACCTTTTGGTAGTGGAGTGATGTTCTCATAATCCATACAGGCAAACCTGCTCTACTCTTTTTCACTTAAGTAAGGGCCATAAAAATATTTGTCGTCCTCAGATAAGGAAACTGGAAATGGTGGAGAAGCTCCCTTCCCCCATTAAGTTTTCTACCAAGCTGAGACATCAAATGTTTTATTAGTGTTTTCCATCATCCTTACAAGTTAAACTAACCATGGGAAAAATGGGAGAAAATGTAGTCATTTAGAGGAGATACAGTCCAGTTCTCTTTGGGTAATTGTATTAGAAATTCCCTAAGTGAGCTGCAACACCCCTCCCGACACCATCATCACTGATACAAATAATGAAATATTTAGTTAATGTCAATGAGTTCTGGCAGATGTGTTATACAGAGTTACAGAACACAGCTCCAAACAACTGCAGGGACTGCTAACAGGACTGTTCACTGCTCACCCTTTGGTATTGAGAAAATAAACTGCAACATGGTGGCTGGTACCATATGGGATTTTCTACTACCTTAACATGGAATAAAAAGTGAGGCTGTATGGAGGGAATTAGAAATACTGCTGGGCTTCGGGGTGAAATAAGTGGGTTTTATACAAGTTATGACACTAACTGTGTTATCATGGGAAAACTACTTCCCTTCTCTGGGTATCCACTTAACCATAAGAGTCATCTTGGTATTGTGAAAAGAAGAGAGAGATACAGAGGCAAAGACGGAGACAGGGACAAGGAGAAATAGAGACAGAAAGACAGCCAGAGACAGAGAAAGACTGAGAGATAGACAGAGACAGACTATATTTAAATTTTGGAATCTCTTAGTGGCAACACAAATGGATAGGATTGGCAATTCTGTAACGTCTCTAGCATTGCCATTGAAAACAGAGATTTCAGGCACATTAAACAGTGTCAAGGAAGCTGTGTCCCAGGGAAAGAACCTTTGACTAGGAGTTAGAACTCAATACATTTTTTTCTCAAACTTACCATTTTTCATTGTGGAAAACAAACTTCTCTGTATTGGTCTCAATCTTCCCATCCAAAAATAACTGAGTAATGGACATTCACTTATTAAATAATAACCATGGACTATAATCAGAACCCTATCCATGGATTGGTGAGCACGTTGCCTGCCATCATGTGACATTTAATGAGGAGGCTGAACTAGATTACGTCTGACATCCATTCTTGTTGTATCATTCACTGGTTCTATTATTACAGGGTTGACTGGACAGGTCAAACTTCAAGGGTGTATACATACTATATATACACACATACATACACATACACACATACATGTATATGTATATATACACCCATCTATAGGTAGCTATAAATATATATATGTATATATATATATTTATCTATACAGAAAGCTTTTTCTCTGTTTGCGTATATTTATATCCCCAGTGTCATCTAAAGATTGCTCAGGAATTTGGCTTGGAAAATATGTATATACATGTGTGTATGTGTACACACATGTATACATACATATATCTGTGTGTATGTATACTTGCCCACAACATAATAATACGCCATTAAAAATCAAACCACACTACAACACACACGCTGCATTTCTTGCCATCCCCAGTCTGGCATTACTGAGCTGTGGTCTATTAGATTTCAAAGCTGCCCATCTCTCAAAAATAGAAGAATATTGCAGCTTGTTTGCATTGCCACATCTCCTGATTAGAATGCTCAAGAAACTGATGAATATGCAGTTTCATCTCTGCTTTCCATAACAGTCAATAATGCTGCCTGTGGGACATGGGACCCAACTGGGGAATCTGTACAATACCCTGAATTTATTAATACGCTGATGCCGAACAGTGCTGGGGAGGGGATATGACATGGCTGCTCTTTTCATGAAGTTCACTTTGAGAAATTAAGTTCACTGAAGGATGGAAGAGATCTTCACTAATGTATGGGAAGAGAAATAGATGGGAGAGGCAAAAGTCATGGGCCTATGGTTGTCTTCATGCACATCCTCTATGCTGAGGTTGATAATAATAAAGAAAGAAACAACTGGAAAAAACATCTGAAGCTTTTAGTAGACTGCAAGGGTAAGATGAACTCTTCCTCGTGTGTGCTGGCAACCAGAAGAAAAAACAAAACCAATGCAACCTTGGCTTGCATTATATATTGGCTTGGCTTTTATATCAAGAGCTATAGCTTCCAGGAAACAGCTGATATTTCCAGTGATGGCTTCCAGGGCACATCTGGAGTATTGTACTCCATCTGAAGTATCATAGTTTAGTGAGGGCACTGAGTTCAGAGCAGGGCAACCAAGATGCTAAGAAGATTGGAGATCATGCATTAGGAAAAGCTTTTGAAGTAACTGTGGATTGTTATCACAGAGTGAAGCAGACCAAATGGGTACCTTGGTCATCTACGGGTATGAATTGGGGATCAGTGGGATGGTAGACTGGACCTTTTTTGATTGGCCCAGAGGGCAGAGCTAGGAACAAAGGAGAAAGTTGCAAAGAGGCAGATTCAGGCTCAAAATTCACTGCCTGTGAGTGCTGTGCTTAAGTGGAATGGATTACTTTCGGTGGCATTGAGCTCCCATTCACTGGAGGGCTCCAAATATATGATATCATGTTTGCCCTCCTTGGTCCCTTTCATACCTTGTCAAAGCTAGGAGTGTCTTTCCCTTGTGTTGTCCGTCCCACTAATGCTACAAATCCCTAAGACTGGGCAGAGACCTGGCCTTGCAATCATGAAGACCAGAGTGTAAATCCTGCATCTGCCATAAAACACCTGTGGCATTGTGGGCCAGTTCTCCAGACTCTCAGTGTCTCCCATCAAGCTGCCAAGGCAGGAAACTGCAGAGAACACTCTGACCTGTAATGGTGCCCCCCACCCCCCAACCCCGGACCTCCCTCCCAGTCATTAATACTGAATAATTGTGACATACACTAGGAAGAAATCATCCTGCAGTGGGAATAATGCTAGGCTTGGCATCCTGAGGCCCTGGATTCAAACACACTCTCTGCAACTTATCGCATATGTGACCAGGAGACAGTCAATTCACATCCCTTGGCCTCAATTTCCTCCTTTGTGAAATGTGGAGCATAGCATCAGGTGAATTCTAAGATGTCTTCCAGCTGTATCTCTAAGATTTTGTTCATTGGAATGAACTCAACTACCCCCACCTCTAACCTCCTGAATTTAATCAGAATGGTAAGTGAGGGACCTTCCTGAAAGCCATTTTAATAATACCAGAGGAATGAGAGAAGGACAACCTATGGGAAATGGTGGGGGTGAGGGAAAGGGATGGAAGACAATGGAGTGGAGAAGGGATGGGGAGTACAGGGGAAAAAAGAGAGCTTCTCAACTGTCCAAGTAACCTGAGCTCCGGTGCTGTTTCTAGGACTATATGGTCTGTGATTTGATTTGACTCTTAAAGGGAAATTCACATTGGGCCAGACATGGCAAGGCAAGACTGTTTCTTTTAATCTCTTCCCTATCCCAGGCCTGCTTAATGCCAAAGGCTCCTAACTGCTTCCTGCTGTTAATTTGTCTTCCAGTTGAAAGAGACACAGCAGAAACCTCATTTCCATTGATCTTACAGAAAAGCTATATTGGAGCTTGACGTAGCAGCCTTCAGGAAATGTCTTCACATGTCTTCTGTTGACACAGGCAGCCTCTGGGGCAAGAAAACCTGGTGTCTGGCAGCTAGGGGGCCTCAGGATTGACAGAGATCTTTGGGGTGGATGGTGAGCTGCATAGGGTCTCAGTGCAGGAATGCACCTAAGATGTCTCCACTTCAACCCTTATTTGAACAAATATCTCCAGGTGGGCCTCCAGGCCTTGACAAGGGGCACACTTGTGGCAAAGGGGAGCTGGACTTTGTCTCATTGACTTTCCCTTCATGCCTGACTTTGTGGTCTAGCCAGGCCAGATGCTGGATTCATTCTTTCCTTCATCTTTTCCTCAAACTGCCATCAATTCTACCTGGATTGTAATTGTACTTCCCCACCCCACCTACCTGCCTAGTATGTAAGAAGTTATTTTCTAACCTACCCATGAAGTTCTATTGTCTTTGCATCCCAGAAATAAAAGGAGTTGGTAAAAACCTTCTCTAGAGCATACCTGAAGAATGGTGATTTAACCTTTCCCTAAAGACCTTCATTTTGAGGAGTAAGCTGGTCCTATCACCCTACTGTAATCCCTAGCATGTTGCATGGCTGTGTCCCATGAGGCACCTACATTTTGGGTGGCTTACAATTGCAAATGGCCCAAAGGAAGATGTAATGTGGACATGAACAAGACCAAGGAAGTGTGTACCAGAACGGTTAACTAGTCAGACTCAAGGAGGGAGGAAAAGGGAGAGGTCAAGGCCAGCTCTGAGGATTATGTCTGTCAAGGAGCAGGAATGATGTCCATTCAGCCACAACACCAGCACCACCACCATCGCCCCCACCACCCCCACTGCCACCATCATCATCCTCACCACCGCCCCCACTGCTACCATCATCATCATCACCACCACCACCACCACCACTGCCATGACTGCTGGTACTACTACTACTGCTGCTACTGAAAAAATAACAATAACAATAAGAGCTATATGGCATCTTCTGGATTGGAGAGTGCTTTCCATCTATTGTCTCTTCTGAATTTGACCAATAAATTTCAGGGGGAAAGTCTGGAGATTGGGAAGCCAGGGTTGAAAATAGAGAATTGGAAAGACATAATAATTGAAGCACTGTAGTGAATGAGGGGTCATGAGAGAAAAGAAAGAAGTTAAAAATTGGGCTTTGGGACATAACTAGCTTCAAGGGCAAGGGAAGGGAAGAAGAGCTAGGGAAAAAAAAAATATATATATATATATACAGAGAGAGACAGAGAGACAGAGAGACAGAGAGAGACAGAGAGAGAGAGAGAGAGAGAGAGAGAGA
>NW_027186310.1:1319711-1363861 GCF_028583685.1 Petaurus breviceps papuanus
GGAGAGAGAGAGAGAGAGAGAGAGAGAGAGAGAGGAGGGAGAGGGAGAAGAGAGAGGGAGAGAAGGAGAAGGAGGGAGAGAGAGAAGTAGCCGGAGAGGTTTGTGGAGAACGAAAATAGGGTCAAGTCAAGGAAAAGTAAAAGGAAGGAAATAGTTCCAACAACAAAGGACTATCAGCAATGTTAAAGCTATGTAGATAAAGATTGCTATAGACTAAGAAAAAGTGATTGGATGTTGTAATTTGGGAATCTATAGCAGTGAATGATTGGGGAAAGGTACATGTGTAGAGAGCAGATTGCCAAAAGTTAAGGAGTCACCTAGGAACTTGATTTCCCATCATTCCACATGTTTCTCTCTCTACCCAAAGGCTTGGTTAACATCACAATGGGACTGTTAAATAAACATCCATGTTCTGTGTTCCGACATCATCCTTATCTTCCTCCTCATGATCATGTTTAGCATAAAAATGAAAGAACAACAAGCCCCAGGATATAATATTTCATTTCATATAATACCCTACCATAATGAGTATCATTCAATAAAATATTGAAAGGGACACAGAAAAGGTCAACAACGGAAAAGTGAAGCATTTCTTCAGGTCGCTTCATCACTATAGGGAGCAGCACCAATGATTTGAGGATGTTTTTTTCACCTAAATCATCCAGGATACTCACTAAATGCTTATGGAATGATTGTTGGTTGGTTTTCCATATTCAAATAACTCCCTTTAAAATTCTGCCCCTCATTGCTTTTGTACACGCAGACAGAACAGAAGTGTGCTCACCATGTGACTGATTTTCAATTCACATATTTCTGTCCAAAAGCTTTCAGTGGCTCCCTCTTGACTCTAGGAGAAAATCTACCCTCCTCAGTCTGGCATTCCATAAGTATTCCTGTGTGCAATGAAATGTGTTAGCATGGAAAGGAAAAAAAAAGTGACCCTGGCAATCAGGAGTGTACCAGGGCATGAGAGACAGAAACAGAGAAGGACATGCATGATGATAGGAGGGTTAGCACACTAAGATCGAGGAGGTTGAGAAGCAGCCTTGGGGATTGTGTTGAACTGAATTGAATTACAAGTGCAACGTAGCCCTCACTGCATAGAAGTCAGGTATGTAAGCTTTTTAGTTCTCCCAAAGGATTCCTCTGGTACCATTAAGGGGATTTGGGAGTCTACATTCTCTGCCATTGGCTTCAGCCCTCAACAATGTTGCCCCCCTCATCAAGTATAGAGGTTAGTCCCCTCCAGTTGAGTTCTATCAGCCACTAACAGTCAGCTTGACTTTTATAAGGGAATACTTACTTCAAAAGGGAAAATTAGAAGCATACAAACTTACTGCCCCCCACACATAGGAGGCATAATTCCCATTTTTTCCTGCACCACCTCTGCCTCAGAGGAAGGGAAAGGGATTAGGTTTATAATTTCTCTCAGTTTTCATAGAACATGTCCATGTTTCCAAATCCTAAACCCATCTTGGGCTCAAATATCAGGCACACAGGCTATTCTGGCATCCATGTCATCTACAATCCTGACTTCAACGTCTGCAACTCAGCAGACAAACAATGGAGAATGAAAACAACCACCCCCGGGTCAATTTCTTGGAGCTGGGGCAAAAGGAAGAGCAGAGGCTCAGTTCATGACATCCTCTGAATACAAAGAACACAGAAAAAAAGGAGAACAAAGGGTTCAGTCTCATCAGTTTCAAGAGGTGGGCAGCCAATCAAAAGGGGCTACCTCTGCCCACATGGTAGGGGATGCAAAAGCCTCCATGTTAAGCAAACTGGGTGTGCTCAAAAGACCCTTGAAGGGTGTACCCATGTTAGGTGAACTGGACATGCCCAGAGACGCCTCAGTTACATACCGGTATCTCCCCCTTTGAAATTGGTCACCCTTAGCAAACAGGCAGGAGTGCATTTGTAACAGAAGGCAAAGGCAAATGGTCTTTCACTTTCTTCCCCAGTGTCACATAGTCAAGTCTCAAATATCATATGCAATCCCACATGTACGGATGAAAATGACAAATATTTCCAAATAAAGTTTTGGAGATTCACAGAACAAGGGATGTTTTGCAGAGTTCCTCAAATAAGCCACACAACAAGTAACATGTTCCAATGTTTATCAACTGTCTCTGCTTGTTCAGCCTTTGTTAATCAACAGACACAAGAAAGAACAATGACAAAGAAAACAACTCGGCTCTATCTTGACCAGAAATCTGAGCTCTTCAAGCTACTTACAGATCTCCCTATGGGGATCTGTGGCCTGGGGCCAACTGGACATTGCCCCTTTCTCAAATGTGAAAACTGTCCTGGATGGAATTATTTTAAGGACTCATTTTACATAAGGCACACAAAAATTCTCCAGGGGTCATTCTAGCATAGTTAATTCCCACAAAGGTCCAAGCAGTTTCCTCTGGGTCCTTTATCCCAAAGGGAGCCTGAAATTCCCCCCAGAGATCTTTGCCACTACCACGGTAAACCAAATGATATTGCAAACTCCTATCCGCTCAGTGAGAGAAACAGTAAAGAATGTGACCTATCAGTGAATTTTAGGGACAGACTTTTTTTCTTCATGCTTGAATCTCTAGAAGGGTCATGCAAATGAAAACCCATTTTGTTCTGTTGAATTGCCCATAGAAACATACTAAAAGGTTGATTGGGTTTCTTGCGGCATGGCCAAGGGTTCAGATAACATCCGGGAAGAGAAGACTACCTGAACTTCCCCAGATGCTCCTTACTTCCAATCCCTAAGGGGCAGCCCAGGGAGGAGAACCCTTCTCATCCAGGCCCTCACCAGGCAGAGAAGTTTCTTTCTCTCTTGGCTTCCCTGCATCTTCTTATTCAGCACTGCAGAGATTTGCAAAACAATACACTGGCGATGTCTCTGTGACCTTTCACAACCTTCATAAAGACGTTTAATATTCTCCATGTTCTGTATGCTGTTTTAAAGACATGATCTAGAGAGCCAAGGCAAAACTAGTAACAGTCCCATCAATTCAAATAAGAGTCCCTCCACTTGAGTTCATGCAGAAGATTGTATTGTTGGAAACAGACCTCAGAGGATGATATTTTGTACTGTAACTGAGACTAATATCCTCTAAACATTGTTAAAGGGGGGCAGACAGCAGTGTGCAGGGCTCTCTGAATTTAATGGCTGGAGAAAACATCGTAACCTTATTATTTCAGGAAACACGCAAGTAGTCCTGTTGGAGAGCATGCATTGTAGCGATGAATTGGATAATTAAATAAGAGGTGATTTTATTTGTGAGGCTGTTCCCCTAAGGAAACTTACAGTCTTGACCCCTTCCTATGGGAGAGCTTTAGATGTCTGTGTAATATGATGCCTTGACATTACGGAGTATTGACCTAGAACCCATGTGGAAAGTTATATCATTGCTGATGCATAAACTGTCTTCAGAGATTAACAACATTATTATGCACTAAGTTGGGCAAGAGTTTGCATTCAGGTTTTATCCTGCTATGAGACTGTAATGTTCCTGAGGGCAGAGTTCTTATCATAATGGTCTTGGTAGCTTTCTTAGTGCCTCAAAGAGATGCTTCATAAAGTCGGTGGTCAGCCAGATCAGCCAAAATGAAATAAAGCCTTGTAGGTGAAAACAAGCTGCTTTCAGTCCCATGTAAGCAATGGACCAGGGAAAACAGCCAGCCACAAGTAGTTTAGATATGTTGAACAAAGCAGCATTAAGTAGGACAGTCCTTGAGCTTATTGGCTGGGGATGCAAGGGGAGGGTGAAAGTATGTAGTTGTTCCACTTAAGATTCCTTACCCTCAAGGAGCTTAAAGCAAGGAATGTCAGGATTGAGATCAGTTTTGGAACAGGGAATGTCAGAACTGGGAGGAACCTTAAACAGTGGATGTTCAGGCTGGGAGGGGCCTTAGAACAGAGAATAATCTAAGAACAGAAAATGTCAGAGTACGAAGGAACCTTAAAATACATGAAACATTTTATGAACAGTGACTTGATAGAAGTTTGAGAAGAAAAGGGAAGTCAGACTTAAACTTGGAAAACTAAGTTGAGTCCTCTGAACAGCAGACTAGGGGGTCTGGACTCTTAGTACTCTACAATCTAAAGGAATGAATGTTTTTGAGCAGATGAGATGACAGGGTGGCACCTGTTCAGGAGAAATATTAATCTGACTGTGTATGGAGTAGGAATTGGCAACAGGAGGAAGTAGACTCAGAGGGACCAATTAAGAAACTGTTTAGCATACTTCAGAGGAGAGGGGCTGAGGGCTTGGATTGGGGTGGTAGCCATGGGAGAGTCCATGAAGGAGTGCCTTCAACAGCTATTGTGGAGGTAGAAATGGCAAGACTTGTCAACTGAGTTGATGGGTTGGGGGGGGGGATCCGATGCCAACCTCAAATGCTACTTGTTAGTAAAATGACCCTGGGGGTGGGGAGAAGCAGATGCTTTACAGTATGCAAATCTGTGTGAGTAGCTTTGTGACTGAGCCCAAGCTAGTCTCTGCCTTATCCAACGCTAATGAATTCCCATTTCCTCCGGACCCTTGTTTGGCTAATCCATAAATTTTTTTAGCAGACTTATATTGTGCCCTTTATGGCTTCCTCTGCATTTTGTAGGCAGACTTCTGGGTGGAAGTTCGTTATCACACTGTTATCATGTGAGGATGTGAGGGTGGGGAGGCAATCTCTATCAGAAGAAGAGGTTGGCCAAGAAATGGAAAGTGGGCAGGCATGAACTGAAACTCCAGGCTGCATCTGTGGAGACCCAAGATCTAAGGGGATGGCAGGAGTCCCAAACTGAAGAAGGCAGGATCAGAGCAAGATGCCAGAATGAACAAAATATTGGAATGTTAACTATTGGTCTCAAACTGATCATCCCCAATGATTATAGCTCCCACTTCTGTGCTGCTGGTCAATTGTCGTTACAGTCAGGGCTGCATGGCTCCCTCTTGACATTCTACTCCCACTGGGCTCTGAGTCCATGCACCTGGGACTTGGAATCATTGAAGGCTTCAGTCCTTGCCCCCTCTTGGCAATATGCCCACAGCCCCTTTAGAGCTTACAGATCAGTTCCTTAGATAACTTTCAAGATTTGAAACACCAAACATCCCAAGCTAACCACCAACTCTCAGAAAAGTCTGAGGCCTTCTGATCTCATGACATGGGGAAAAGTACCAAAAATGACAGAGAGGTGTCAAGCCTGAGGGATTGGATGGTGTCATTCCAGAAACGGGAAATTGAAGAAGAAGTGTTGGTTTGGGAACATAGAGGTGATGTATTTGATAATGGATGAAGGGATGTGAGCACTGGAATAATATCTTATATGTAGTTGGAAAATATGGGCCCTGAGCTTGGGGGGAAGGGTAAAGCTAGTAATACCCAGTCACTCAAAGAGAAATGAGATTAGATATTATAGACAGTGAGGAGGCTGGGTTACTTCTTGCCAAATAAGCAGTGCCCCCCTTCCCATGTTCCCCTCCACAATTCAGAGGATCATGAACCCTCCTATCAGAGAGGCCAGTGTCTCATGTAGAACTCCAAACCCTTCTACAGCATCTCAAATAAATGACCTTCCAAGTTCTCCTGGCGGCAATTGAAATCCCACTTCTGACACTCCTCATGTAAACTTGGACAAGCCATTTTACCCCAGTTGGCTTCAGTTTCCTTTACTTTAACATGACAAGGTTGTATCAAATGGCTTCTTGGGGCCCTTTCAGTTCTCCATATGTGACCTATTATCTTTTTCTCTCTCTGGCCCTGGGAAAGTCATGTAACCTTCATACACCTTAGTTTCTTCCTGTGCAAAGTGATTGTACTAGCAAGTTTCTACAGTCCCTTCCAGGTCTACACTTAGGATTTTATAAATATTTTCTTTTTTTATATTTTCCAGTACAGGAAGTTTACAACCCAATGCACCCCATGACATTGGGCTAACCATCGAGCTCTTTGCAACCCTGTCCTATGCCTGCTTATATTCCATAGGATCTGACACACCATCAGTCTGGTTAGTATTCATGGGAAAGAAGTCTGTTTTCTATATGCCAGATCTCTTCTGAGATTCAAATCACTCGGGTGGCTTCTTTGGGGACCTTTTTCTTAGGCTTGGTTCCCCCACTCCTTTTTCTCGGGAGCTGCCTGAGACACTGACAAGTGAGTGGTTGAAGCCCAAGCCATGCTAGGAAATAAGGATAAGCAGCAGGAGTGGAAGGATGATGAATGCCCCTCATTTTGTTGTGGAAAATTCCCCCAGATTGGGAGGCAATGAACCCCCATTGCTTCTGAGCAGCTGCATATGCAAATAAGCATGGATCAATTAAAGAATGGAGCCATTTCTTTCCAGCTGGGAGCTGCTGATTGGGAAAGGGAAAGGGATCGAAGGCCAGAATCAATTTCAGAAAGCCCACTGCACCAAGTGGGCAAGGTTGTGGGAACACCAAGGAAGCCGTTGATTATTGCTATTCATTAAAGAAAGGTTATAGTCATCTTTCTAATTACTTTTCTTAAAGACGACTGCAGACTTTGCCATAGATTCCTTGTCACTGGAGCTGGCCTACCATTGTATAAATCAATAGATATTTGCATTTGGTTCTGCTCATTATGGTGAAAGATGGCTCCATGCTCTTGGAATAAAGCATGTCCCATCTAACAATGGCAGACACAGCCACAGAAATACTGGGATGACAAAGATTTCTGCATCTCCTTATGTCACCTCTTCCCGACCCAACACTCAAGATGTTGAGTGGGGATAATGCCCTCCCGTTCTGTCAAAATTCACAAAATGGCCTAAATGTCATTTCTGGTCAACAGCCTTGGGATCTATAGAGTAATAAGAATCATCTTTTCTATTTGGGGCAAAGGATGAATGATCCTGGGGTAAGGCTGTATATCTTCATGAGACAACAGGATGAGGACTTAGAGACTGATCGTGTCTCTTTTAAAGGTATATGGGACTTTGTGTCTCTTGATGGGCATGGCCACTCCCATGGATTGTTGAAGTAATGCAATTCAGTAATGTTTCCAATAGCTGTGGTTGTGGATCAGTCATACCTTCATTAAGGCATTAGAAAAAAGTTCAGCCCCAAGCATCAAAGGCCAGAAATGCCAGGTTAGGACCTTAAAATGGATCCCAGAGATGCCTTGGAATCACATCTGGCAGAACCCCATAGCCAAATGCATCCTCAGAGACCATTTAGTCTCACTTATTCTGCACAGAAATGCCTTCAGAAGTGTGCAGGAGAAGTAAAGACAGTTAGGGATAAGGAATTCATTGTCCCTCCGGGCATCTCACTCTAGTATTGGAAAATTCCAATGTGATGTCTGGCTTATAAAAAATAGAACCCCTCCTTTCCATTCACCCCTTATTCTAGCTCCTGGGGCCAAACAGAACAAATTGAATCTATCTTTCCCACCCCACAGTCTTGTAAAGACTTGAAGAGAGCGATCGTGCTCCACCTCCACTCTCCTATGCAACTCTTCTCTTTTATGCATTCAATGTCTCCAGGTCCTTTGACACTTATATGACTTGGTCTCCATTTTTCTCATCATACTGGTTGTGTTATCCTGTACAGGCTTCAATTAGTAAATGTCCTTCCTAAAAATGATTGGCCCAGACCTTGATACAACCTTCGAGATGTGCTATGATCAGGGAAGAGGGCAGAGGATTGATAATCCCACTAATCATTAAGCAATGAATCAGCAATCATCCATTGAAAGCTCATTCTCTAGCCAATATCTCCCCCAAACCACACCATGAAGCCTAAATAGCTCTCTGTCTATCAAGGTACACTATTTACTCTTATCAAGCCTGCAGGTTCTGAAGTCTCTTGATGGAAGAGGGGAACCATGAAAGCATTAAATTAGGAAGGGTAACTTAGTATGTGCAAAACAGAGGGGAGGAAATGGAAAGCAAGGGTCCAGGCTGAGAGGGTATTCAAATAGTCATAGTGAGGTATGATGAGTGTTAGGATCAGAGTTCTGACTTCATGATCAGAGGGGAGAGTAGGGATGGGGTGAGCAACGTTAGCCTAGACAGACACAAAAAACCTTCTAATACTATTACTGCTATTGACAGAGATCATCTTCCCACAATACTTCCTCCTTTCTGAGGAAAGGAGGAAATGGATGTGGATGTTAAAACAGGAAATTGATATTTTTGTTATTGGGGGGGAGGGAGGAATGATTCTAGTAGGAAAAAATGGGGAAGAAAAGAGATTTGGGGGAAGTAAATGTGTTGGTCTTTGACTAAGTAGAGTTTTATAGTAATGCCAAAAGAGGAAGGTGGAGATGCCTACAGTGGAAAAAAGGATAGGACTGTAGATTTGGAGGGGACCTTAGAAGCCATGGAGTACATTCCTCTCATTTTGTATATGATCAAATGGAGGCACAGATATGTTAAGTGACTTGTTCACATCACACATCTGGTGCCTGAGGCAAGATTTGAACCCTGATCTTCCAGACGTTAAGCCCAGCACTTGATGCTCTATGCCATGCTGCCTTGGAAGAGTTCTCAGCTGAAGAGACAGTATCTTGGTGTTATTCTCATAGAGGTGATTATTGAAACTGTGGGTTAACAGTGGGTCCCTCTTGCCATTTCCTTTTTCCATCCTCACATGAAGTAGGTTGGTGGGCTTGGCAACAGGAGACAGTCCTGGTTTGGAATCCTTGCTCAAATCTTTCCTCTCTATTACCTTGACATTGCTTCTCTTCTTAGTTCACTTCTCTGTGAAATTGGGATAATAGCTTCATTATCTTCCACCATTGGGTTGGGGCAAGGGATGCCCTCTGTATGACTTGAAGTGCCATAGAAATGAGAATCATTGCTGTTTTTATTACTGTTAGTTTGGCATTGAACTCAAAGCCATTTGATTGGTCATAGACTGAACAAGATTTGGCACTTAGTGAGATTGTGAATTTGTAAATGCAAAAGCAGTTAGAATTATGCTAAGAACATGACAAAATTGTGCAGACCTTTTTAACTCTCGTTACTGTTCTATATCAAAGATGGTTATTGACAGTAGGAAATGGCCCATAATAAGGTACAAAAACATGCAAAATAGCATTATGTGTGATTATTAAAAAAGAAAAATCTTTGAAATAGAAAATGTGAGGAAGTACTTGAGGAGGGCTGAATAAATTGTGGCATGGAATGGAATGTTGTTTTTCATGTATAGAATGACACCTCTGAAGAAAGAACTGAGACACAGAAGGGAAGGATGGTATAAAAGGATTCTGCAAAGAACCAAGGGAACAATATGCAAAATGACTGCATCTGTGTAAGGAAAGTCAATAGGAGGAGTCAAGAAACATCTTCTGGAATGGGCATTAGCAACACTCTGCTGCCGAAATTCAAGGGCGTACCCCTCTGGCCATTAACAAGCCACACACTAATTGTTCCCTTTAAGAAACTTCTTTGCATGGAGGTTTCATGCAGGGAGGCAGGGATTTGAGTCTCAGCTGGGAAGTGTTAGCAGTATCAAGAGAAATGGTGTCAATGTGATTTTTAAACCCTTAAGTGTTTCTTGATCCTTAAACAGTAACCACATTTAGTTCTCTGAATTGAATGAAAAGACAGAGGTAGGTGGGTCTTGGACTTTAGACCAGAATTTCCTGGCTAGGAAAGGAGCTGGCACCTATAGTAATAACCAAAATGTTTGGTAGAGGATTTAAGTGCATAGGAGAATGATAGATCCATTGCTTTAAGAGTCCTGAGGGAGAAGATAACCTCAGGGATGAAAAGTGATGAGGAAAATCTCAGTATACTAGGGAGGTTTGCCCTAAGAGAGATATTATTATCTGGATAGGCAAAGAATTAAAGGAAAAACATGAGCATCATTGTAAAGACTTCAGCTGAGCATCAGAGCAGGACTGAGTGAGGACTAGGGAAAGGAAGGACAGAGCTCACCTACCTTGTCCAGGATTTGGGAAAGCCTCCAATACTTGGCTAAGCAGTTCATGCCTTGGCTAATAACCCAGAGCTATGTTTCTGAACAGCAGGTGTGAAACTTCTTAAAAAGTGTGTGTGTTGGGGAGGGGGGATTTCCTTGCAGTTTACATAAGAATTTGTACCAAATGAGAAATGTGCTATGATAAGAAGGGTTGCTTTGTGAGCTCCCTATTATAGTAGGGCTTTAAGCAGAGACTGCATGGCAGAATCTTAGAAATGCTAGTCTTTTTTATCGCTGAAGACTTGTTGCTTTGTGTGAGATTAAATAGGATGAAGAGGGCACCTGAACTGGCCACCATGCCCCTATGGGGGCATATTGACAACTTTCACTGATTGTTCTTCCCACACTAGAAGAATGATTCATTGAATCTCATGTGAGGTTTCGTCACAAGGGGTTCCTCAAGCTGGGCTGGGCACACAGCCTACTTGCTCTGTCCCTATGTGCCAAGCAGATATACAATGGTAGGATGTCTAATGTCTGAAATGATTGTCATCTAAACTGGTGGCTCCAGATTTCTGAGCTTCACCATTCATTAGCTATTTTACCTCAATAACCTCTAGGGTACTTGAGGGTGGTTGTTTCATGTTTGTATACATTTCTCCCAGTGTCATGTTTCATAATGAACTGGAGGATTATTTTAGGTCCTAACAGTATGAACTCCAATTTCTCTACTTATTGAAGATTTACAAATGTCTCCCTTTCAACAAAATATGATCTTCATTTTTATAGAGGAGGAAGTTGAGACTTTGAGAGATGCTTGGCACATAGTAGGCATTGAAATAAAAGTTTATTGATTAACTGAAATAACTTTCTTACAGCTAAACCATTTTGGAACTGGGATTCAAATGCAGCTCTCTATTTTTGGGTTCCCTTTTATCTTTCATCTTTCAGCTCCTCCATGACACATCTCTTAACTGTATATATTCATGTCTTTTGATGTAGAGATTTCACTATTGAGGCCATATCACCCAAGGCGATAGAACTTTCAGTTTTCCAAATCTTCATCCCTTAACACCCTTTTTGGTAAGTAGTACAAAGGAGGCTCCAAAAGAAAGTGTGGGAGAGAAGAAGTATTAGGCTCACTACCTTCCAAACTGGAGGTCTACAGAGAAGCTGTTCTGACCTCATTGTTGTATGTCTGTGAAATATCTACAGTCTACCAGCACCATACCAGGAAACTGAATAGCTTTCATTTGGATTGTCTTACGAAGCTTCTGAAAATCACCTGGCAAGATAAGCTAATACCTACAGAGGTCCTTGGTTGAGCTATCTTGAGGTAAACTGCTAACCATTCAAATTCTGCTGCAGAAAGTGGAACATTGTTCCAATGCCCAATGTACCTTTGCCTAAAAGACTATTTTATGGAGAACTCACACAAGGCAGCCACTCACACAGAGGTTAGAAGAAATGATCCAAGAACACTCTCAAGGTTTCTCTAAAGAGCTCTTAAATCGACTGGGAGACATGGGAGAAACTGGCACAGGACCAGTCAGCATGGCATGCCTGCATCAAAGAAGGCTCTGTGTTCCTTGAACAAAGCAGAATTGCAACAGCTTGAAAGAAATGTGAGACGTACAAATTTAGAGACATCTCCCTCCCAAATGGTCTTCCAGACCACTTGTACCCAACCTATGGCAGAGCTTTCTGTTCTTGTCTTTGTATGAGTAGTCCATGATGAATGTACCATGGACACACTGTACATTGACCCCGACATCATGATGCCATTTTGGTCCTCTGAGCATGACGGGCAAAACAGCAAGAACAACAGGTAGTACAAAGTATAGGATTCCCATTTTACAGAGAAGACTGATACTTGAACAGGTGAGGTGTTGGTGGCTGGAGGACCCTATCCACCCTTAAATGCCAGATCCTGCATTTAAGGGATCATAGACTTATAGTTGAAAAGAATCTTGAAAGTAACCTCGTCTACCCTTTATTTTATGTTTTGCACATTGAGTTTGTAGAAAATGTCTAATTGATCACTATTTAGATGGGTCAAATAAAATTTCAAATAGCCACAGTCTGTGCTGTCTAAGCAGGTCAGTGGAGTGTGGTAACTTCTTAGCAGCAGTTCATGTGAAAAAAATCTAGGGATTTTCAGGAGGCGAGATCAGGGATCAGGGTAACATAGAAACCTAATGAGGACCTTAGGCTATATTAATACTGGCCTGACATTCAGAATATGGGAAATGAGAATGTTTTTATGTTCCCTTCTGGTCCAATCATGCCTGCAAGATCACGTTCATTGCTGGACACAACTGTTAAAAATTATTTATCAACTCCAACACAAATGAGGAGGGGGCTCAGGATGTCTTCTCACTTGCACAATGCCCTTTGTAAACCAGGTCCTCATCATTGCTTACCTGGACAATTGAGATGGTCTTCAAAATGGTCCCCCTTCTTCCAATCCATTCTTATCTAGCTGCCAGAGCAACTTGCCTAAAGCTCATGTCAGCTAGAGCAGAGAAATGAAAATCCATTTCTGGGGGCAGAAGAAAAGCCCTCAATGCCTAGCTTTGTGAGACTCTAGGTTATGGAGGAATTGCATGAACCTCAAAGAAACGTTGTCTTGAAAGACTCTTCCAAGAGATGAGACATGCACAGGGACACAGATGAGAGCAAAGAATCTATGTTCATGATTTGGGAGAGAACATACAAGAGAGAGGGACATACTGGATGGAGACTGGGAAAAACAGGGACCCAAAGGGGGTGAGACTAGCATAGAACTTACATTGAGAATGCCCTAGAGTTCTACAATGCCACCAATTCTACCCCAAGGACCTCTCCTTTCTCTAGGGTGGACTGATCATTTCAGAACTATCCATTTGATGGAAATAAGGGAGCTGGTTATCCTTACCTGTTCCTGCTGCACCTGTCTTCCCCTGGAGGGCTTATAATTAAGCTGGTAATGTTTCTGTTGTTCAAAGTTGGTTTAGATTTTTGTTTAATTAATAAGGAATGCTTACTTAAGATAAAGTTTTACTGATCTTAGAAGCTCCTGATTTGTGAGCTTCATTATTGTGAACAGCAAACCAGAAGGAAAAGGTCAGTGACCAGCAAGCTATGAAGTCAATAGAGAGAAGGGGGCACACAGATGAGAAATCCTTTCCATTGGAATTCTGTGGCCACACTGACTGAGGGCTTTATACTAAATTGAGAGTGAATTTTATTTAATTTTGACCTCCCATATCTTCCCCCAAATCCAAGAAAATACAAAGTCACAAGAATCCATACTTGATTGCTCTGGGCACAGTGAATCTGAAGCAGTTGTGTTAGGGTGAGAGTCTGGGTAAGCTGGATGCTTCCATAAAGGCAATTAGCCTCAGGTACTTTGGCTTTTTTCTGCATTCTTCCCCATCCTTTTAAAAGAAATCCACTAGGCTCTAGAGCTCAGGGCTGAGTAGGACCCTTGACTGAGCTAAAACTACACCCAAGAGCCCAGCTAATGGAAAAAGTTGGGAACAGTGGCTCCACCCACAGGAAGGAAGCCGTTAGGATTCTTCTTCTGTTATCTCATACTTCCTGTTAAACTCTGGTTCCTGTTAAACCGTATACATCACTCTTCCCTGTGTAAAATGTTCTGTGGCTCCCTATTAAGTACAAAATACAGCCTGGAGTCATGCCTGTCTCACTCATAGCCCTCCAAAATCTGTCTTCAGCCATTTTTTCCAGCTTTCTGTTCCATTACCAGCCAGTGCTATGCCGAATTCCAAACTCCAAATCTTTCCTGATATTAACCTGTGCTCTCTTTTGTCAGAGTTCTACGGGTACCTGCCATGGGTCCCTTTTCCTTCTCTGCTCACTGGAAGTCCTTTCTTCATTCAAGAACTAACTAACTAACTAACTAACTCTATGAAACCATCCCCTCCATGAAACTGGGAATGATTTTTCCCTTTTCAAATTTCGTAAAATACCTTTGTTGGATTTCTCATTCATACTTTTTAAAGAAGAGGAATAAACATTTATAGTGCCTATTATGTTCCTGGCACTCGGTTGTGTTTTTCAAATATTGTCTCATTTGAGCTTTATAAAAAAATCTCATAAGTAAATTCTATTTTTATCCCCATTTTACAGCTGAGGAAACCAAGGCAGATAAAAATTAAATTACTTGTTCAGGGTCACTCACTTAGTAAGTGCCTGAGGCTGGTTTTGAAATCAGGTCTTCCTGACTCTAGGGTCAGCCCCCTATCCACTGCACCACCTGTTTTCTATCATAGTTTCTTGTGAGAGGCAGATTCTATCTGCCTCTAGATTGTAAGCTATTAGAAGGTAGATACTATGTGCCATGCATTTTTGCGTGAGATATATTGATAGTTTGGTTCCCCCAGATTCTATAGGAACTATGAATGTTTTGGAAATGATCCTTCACAGGATGTATGGAAGAGACTAGTTCCTAAGGGAAAAGGGCAGAACACCCTACCCAGTCATACAGAGGGATCTACAAAGGCGGGAGGGAGACTAGACCAGGCCAGATCAAACCAGTTGGGATTCAAACTGACACACTTGGTATAAGAGTTATGTCTCTTTGTCTGACCAGGGGCTACTCCAGTGGGAAAAGAAGAACCATTCAGGAGAAGTGTGGCCAAAGAACGGGGATGGCCTGTCTACAGGGGACCAACGATTGTGATGGAAGTGGGGCTATATAATCTTTGTTCTGCTGCTGGGGGGTACCTGTATGTATGTCTTGTCCTGTGAGGGAATGCACATGTCTGCTTCTCCAGAGAATCATCAGTAAGGGATCTCTTCTTTCACTCCACAAACTTCAATCTTATTGTCTTGTTTAAAACATTTGCATATCTTTCTCTTAATGCAAGAAAGCTAGGTGTTTAAGATTTGTTGAACTTAATTGAATTACATTTAATTGAATACACAAATTGTTCCTAATTAAACTGCAAATCCATTGAAAATAGGGTGTGTGTGTGACCCTTGTGCTTCTCAAGATTGTACCTATTACACAAATTTATGTTCTCCTGACCATGACTAGCCCTTTCCATACATACATACTTCCCCTCTTCCCATCATTCTTGGTGAAGTCCAAGAATGTGAAAGCTGCATGGGTGCTGAAAACCACAGTACCCCTGAGAAGTTCCTGGGTCCTTCCTTTCATGTTTTAAAGGGTCTATGAACATCATCCCCTTTGGATAAACCTTAGGCTCCAGGTCCAGAAGTAACCCACAGGCTCATACGCACGGAGTCTACTCTGGGGCTCCTGGGGTTACTACTAAACTCCCCACCCTCCTCCATTTGTGGAATCTTATTTTAAATTTGGTTTCCATTCCAACCCAACTTTGCTATATATAGCCCTGTTGTCTGCTCTGTTTGACAGAAATGATGAATCTGTGCAGAGATATACAGGCAACATGAAATGTGCATTCAATTAAAGCAGAAATGGCTTCTCTGGGGAGGGTGGTTTCTGTCTTGTCTCCTACTTTGAATATTCTAAAGCAGCAGAGCCAATCCATGCTGATTCCCTTCTTTGCTGCCACAGCTAGAGGGTAATCCTAATTGAAATAGTTCAGCTCCTTGGAAATAAAAGCATCAGGCCTTTCAGGGGAGCTCCCCGAGGCCCAGAATTTCATCACCTGTGTAAATGGCAGATCTACTAGTCACTTCTTTACGGGAGACTCACCCAGTTTCCTCCTGATATAGATGTAGGAAAACCCCATTAATGAGACATCTTGGGACACCTTGAGTTTAATCACAAATCCTACAGAAAGATCCCAGATTCAGGGACAAGGGGTCTGGGTTTGACTAGGACTCTGCAATCTGTTAGCTGTGATTCTGAATAAGTCTCTTCCAATAAATGGATCTCAATGTTCTCATCTGTAATATGGGGATAAGATTATCTGTTTTACCTACTGCATAGGACTATTGTGATAACTAGGGTCACTGGGTGGCACTGCCAGCCTCGGAGTCAGGAGGATTTGAGTTCAAATGTGGCCTCAGACACCGCTGTGTGGCCCTGGCCACTCTAGTGCCTTTGCCAAGAAAACCCCAAAGTGAGGCTTACAAATGAAGTGACTCAACAACAACATTGTGAGGATGAAACTTAGGCATGGCTATTACTTGGAGAGATCAAGTGTCCTTTAGAAACCATAGAACACAAGCCAAAACTAGGTTCTCATGATCAAAGTTTTCAATCTGGAAGACTTAACTAGATAAATTTTTTAGCAAGGATTTTTAACATTTATTATTTCATCACAGGGTGGCACAGTGAATGAGAGAGGTGCTCATGGAGTCAGTCATGAAGACCTGAGTTCAAATCAGGCCTCACACCTTATTACCTATGTGACCCTGGTCAGAACAGCTATATTCTGGCTATCTCTGTTTCCTCAGCTGTAAATGAGGATAATAACAGCACGTCCTTCAAAGGATTGTTGTGGGGGTCACATGAGATATTAGCACAGTACAAGAGAAATCTAAGGCACCTTATAAATATTTGTTCTCTTTCCTTTGTTAAGGATCCCTGTGGCAGTATGTTGAAGCCTATGGACCTTTTCTCATAATATGAGAGCGAGGAGGAAGAGAAGAAGGAGGAGAGAGGGAGGAGGAAAGAAGAAAGAAGAAGAAGAAGAAGAAGAAGAAGAAGAAGAAGAAGAAGAAGAAGAAGAAGAAGAAGAAGAAGAAGAAGAAGAAGAAGAAGAAGAAGAAGAAGAAGGAGGAGGAGGAGGAGGAGAAGGACAAAGAGAAGGAGAAGGAGGAGGAGGAGGAGGAGGAGGAGAAGAAGAAGAAGAAGAAGAAGAAGAAGAAGAAGAAGAAGAAGAAGAAGAAGAAGAAGAAGAAGAAGAAGAAGAAGAAGGAGGAGGAGGAGGAGGAGAAGGAGGGAGAGGGAGAGGGAGGGAGAAAGTGAGGGAGACAGATCTTTGATGTCAGGAAATATTGTTTCAATTAGAAATTAGTGAAAACAAAGATATATATTTCCCCTTTGACAATAGTCATGGACATCCTGAAATCTTTCCATAGTTGGTACACTCCAGCTCAAAAACCATTAGCTTATAGAGAGAAGATAATGGGAATGGTGGTACTTCTTAAGAGCCTCACTTGGAGGCATAAGTGGGAGGACAAAGAAGACCCATTCTCCACCAACTTTCCTCTTCCCTTTACCTTAAAGGACAAGTGCAGCAAGAGATGGAAGGCTGAAGTCAAGGGGAAGCTTGATATTCTTTGCACCAAAGGTTATCTCCATCCCACTCGGGAGACTAGCAGGCATCAGGAGGTGGAAGTTGCCTTGTGCTCCCCTAGATGGAAGTCATTGCTTTGGGGTAGGTGGAAGATGCCAGACTCAACCCCTTGCATCCTTCCCTCAGTGGAAATCCTGGGTGCACCGGATGGCAAGTAGTGTCTTCTCCCTCTGAATGTTCTCCCATTGGTCATAGTTCTAATTAAGCTAGCCAAGCTGCAGTTATGCCTGCAGAATCACAGGACTCTGCCCCGCCAGATGCATTAGATTGTAAACTCCTGGAGAGCAGGGACTGCCTGTTGCCTCTTTTTGTTTCCCAAGCTCAGCACAGAGTCTGGAGAACTATAGGTGCTTAATCAATATTGATCGATTGACAAATTGCATTTATTTAAATTGTTTTCAAGTTCAGTCAAGTCCACAAGCATTGATTCATTGCTTACTTTGGGTCAGGCACTGTCGACACAGAGAAAGGAAAATGAATGGACAAATGCACTATCTATTCAGCACAGTCATCCGGTGATAAGGTCTGTGAAGAACGGGGCGGGCATCGGGACCCCTGGATTATGTGCTCATATCTGCTTTTTGGAACTTTAGGGAGTCCAATTCACTCCCACAAATCATGTATTAATCACCAGCTGCATGCAGTTGTAATTGTTGGTTAGAGGATCATAAAATCCAAGACTGAAAGCTGAGGGGTCCTTAAAGGGCACTGAGTTTAATCTCCTTCTTTCATAGATAAGGAAACTGAGGCACAGAGAGGTAAAGTGCACTGCACAGGGTCATGAAGATAGGAAGTGTCATGGAGAGAGGTCTGGGAGCAGAGTCAGGAAGCCCTGAGTCCAAGCCCAGCCTCAGACACTCACTAGCTGAGTGACCCTGGGCAAGTCATCTAACTCTGCCTTAGTGTCCTCATCTCTAAAAGAAGGTGGAGAAGCAAATGGAAAATCACTCTAGTATCTCTGCCAAGAAAAACCCAGAGGGGGTCCTGGAGACTCAGACAAAACTAAAATGACTAAAACAAGTGCAAGAGGCAAGATGCAGATCTCAGTCTCTCCAAGAATGGGCTCTGTCCTAAACACGTATGCTGTTATAGACACAGATGCAAAGCGAGGCAATATTTAATTTCAAGAATGTCACTTTGTAAGAGATGATGGGAAGAAAGAGGCAGGATATTTGCTGCAGTATTTTTCAATAGGGGAAGGAGAAATCCTCTGACCCAAGTGTTAATAAAATCTTGGCCATCCAGCAGATGACAAGGACAAAATGCACACTCCCCTTTATGACAGTAGAGACCTCTGAGGCTGGCCTATCTCCCCAGACTTCTTTATTTTTATGCTTTTTTAATATATTGCTTTTTTAAGTATCACTGTTACTTCACAGACCTAAACTTCCCCTTTTAATAAAGATAAATTAGAGAAAACAGGGAAATACATTGGCCAGATAGTCCTGGCCTAACATTCTGCCGCACTCATTCTACCTTTCAGCCTCACTGGTCGTGGACTCTTTTACAACATTGCATTAACTGCCTGACCTGGACTCAGGCTGGCTCCCTGTCCCGGACCTCGTCATCCTCACCTCTGTCCCTTGGAATTCTACTTTTTATTCAGAGCAATCCTGATCACCAAAAACTGTTTGAAAATTGTTAGCAAACATGAAACTCAATGAGATAAAAGCAAAACCAAATATCCGATATTCATAGTTTGTATTTATTCCGCTGTGTCCTTACTGCTTCCCCCAACCAAACAGAAGCTCTTTTAGGTTCAGGCCTGTTTTGCCTTTTCTTCTCGCTTTCTTTAGTCCTGTGCCTGGAACAAAGAAGGCACTTGGTGAATATTGCTGAATTGAATTGGAATTGAACTGAATTGAACCGAAATCCACCACTAGGGATGAGTGTAGCGTTCCAACAAGTGGCAATTTCTGCAGCCCAGCCTGAGAGACAAAGGTCTCCGGGAGGTCTGATTGCACCCAGGACCCCCACATGCACATATGCAGCATATCTCCAAGGCATCTCTTAGGTGGAGTGAGTTCACAGACATCACCTTCCTTAAAGTATTGTTGATTGAGCGAAAATTGGTTTCTGCTCAGATTGATTATCTAATATGATAGAAAAATATACAGTGTACCAACACATTCAGATTTCTGTGAAAATGAAACTGCCCTGGCTTGTCATTCAGTGAGGCATTTAAGATCTTCTCTAGATAATGCCACCTGGAGATGACAGCAGGTATGAGGCCCATCACCCTCCCCTGCACCTCCTCCCCTCTGGGAGTCCTGGGTGCAGCATATACGCAAAGGACTGAAGGCTCCTTTGAAAGCTCATCGGTAGATTTAGGGAAGCTAATTGATTTCAACAGGAATTTTTTCTTCCTTAATGTGGGACTTCACATTGGATTTGAAGAAACAAACAAACTTCCTCTTTGGGGATGATGATTACTAGTCATTTAGGGACCAAGTTTCAAAGAAAAAACAGATTGCCCCCCTAAGATCCTGCTGTTCCACCCTGGGCAGCCTCACTCATTCCTTGCCCTTTGCCCAAAAGAAAGTCCTCTGTGTTTTTTCCATCTTATGTCATCATTATACTTCTCACCACCACCTACTCCACCCTATTATCGCCTCCTCCTTCTCATCTTGTTTGATAAACTTTGGAAAGAAATGGCCTGGAGACCAATAACTGTCGATATAGATTTTTTTCCTATTTATTGGTGGCTTACTATTAGAATAACATTTTGCTTTGTGTGAGAGTTATCAATCAGCAAATACACAGGCTTTAGAACTGGCAAAAGCCATAGGCGCCATCAAGCTCAAATGACCTGATTTTAACAATAGGAAAAGTTAGGAGCAAAGGAGGAAAGGGATTTGTGAAGGTGGCATGAGTGGTGAGTGAGAGGCAGAGGGAGCTGTCTTCACTCTGACACCGTGTCTCTCCTCTCTATGTCTCACCTGCTCCAAGAGCGAGATTGAGCCCCATTTCTGGTGGCTCAGGGGAGAAAGTGGTGGACCTTGAGTCAGTTAACCTGAATTCAAATTCAGTCTCAGGTACTTACTAGCAACTCACTTAACCTCTCTTGGTCTCAGCTGCCTCATCTCTAAAATGAGGATTATAGCTACATTTCTAGAGTTGTAAACATCGGCCGGTTAATAAATAGTGCCTACTATTGCCTAGTAAGATATAGGCTCTGTGCTAAGTGCTAGAGAAAAAAAGAAAGGCAAAAAATCCCAAAGTGTATGTTATCTCACAGAACTCACAGTCTAAATGGGGAGATAATAAACAAATAAATACACACAAACAAGCCATAAAAAAGTTAAAATCAAAACAACAGATGGTAGGCATTAGAAATGAGGAGGATCTGTAAAAGTGCAGAAGGTGAGATTTTAGCTGGAGCCTGAAGGAAGCCAGGGAAGCCAGAGCATTATAGCAAGATACTTGAGTGGTTTACCCTTTCCTTCTCTAGATCATTTTACACATGAGGAAACTGAGGTAAGCAGGGTTAAATGACTTGCCCACAGTCACACAGCTAGTAAGTGCTTGAGGCTGAATTTGAACTCTAGGCTCAGCACTATCCACTGTGCAATCTAGCTGCTCAACTATTTAAATGGTTATTTTTTTTATTATTATCTTTAGAGTTTACTAAACTCCTTTACATCAATCATACAATGGAATCCTTTTCATGAACTGTTAATCCAATTTTACAATATGGTAAACTGAGAGGAAATTATTGGCCCAGGGTTACCCACCTAGTGTCAAAGCCTACACTCAAATTTGTGATAATCTACTTAATATTAAAATTTAAAATTAAAATTAAAGTCATCATAATATACCATAAAAGAGAAGTCATTGTCCCTAATAGTTAAAATAACTTTGTCAAGAACAGATAATATCAAACTAATCCCACTTCTTCTTTGGGCAGAAAGCTGGTGGCTTTCTGGTAGCTAAGCTGGTATTTGAAGGCTATGGAATTAGCTCATCCCAAAAAATGTTTCACTGTGGAAATGCTGGAAAGCTGTAGCCAGGTGATCATATAACCAAAGGGCTTTGAAAGGTATTGACTGGCCAGGCCCAAAGAAGAATCCGGAATGGATCCTTGTCAGATTGGAAGGTCATAGAGTGCCCCAGGGATGTGCAAGTGATCCACTTAATGTGTGTAACACCCATGTAAAAAGTATCAAAGTATAGGTAGAATTCTTACTAGATTCATAGATAATGCTGCATCAGAAGGGATGGCTAACAGATTGTCAAGATTGAAAAGATCTTACCAAGCTAAAACACTGGGCCAAATGTAATTTAATTTATTTAATTAATCACTTTTAATTGTGATAAAATGTGATTTAATTAATACCAATTAATAGGGATAAAATTAAAGTCTTACAACAAATAAATATCATAAAATAGATATAGTCTGCAAAGTGCTTTATAAATATTATCTCATCTAATCCTGACAACAAGCCCAGGAGGTAGGAGCTATTCTTTTCTGCATTTTACAGTTGAGGATACTGAGGCAGACAGAGGTTAACGGACTTCCCCAGGGTCACACAGCTACGAAATGTTTGAGAGTAGATTTGAACTCAAGTCTTCCTGATTCTGGCCAGACCTAACTGTCCCACTTACCACTTAACTTCCTAATTACATGAAACTCAGTGCAGTCTCATGAAGGAAGTCAAAACAGCTTGTGCAGTAGGGACTGCCAAGAGAATAGTCTAACAGGGGTGGTATCTGACACTAAGGAGGTGATTGTGATGTTGCCCTCTGCCCTGGACTGAGCAAGCCTGGACTTTGTGTTAGCTTGGGCCCTAAAGCTTAGGGTGAGCATCAATAATCATCCAAAGAGTGTCCAAAGGAGGGTGGTCAGAGTGACATAGGCCTTCAAGTCATGGCCTAGGTAAATCCTGTAAAGGAAAAGGGCCTGCTTAGCCTGGAGAAGAGGAGATTTCAGGGAGAGGGAAATATGAGGGCTATTTTTGGTACATTTGGAACTTCAAACAAAATAGCATTCATGCTTGGTGTATTTGGAACCAGAGGGCAGAACTGGGATCAGTGACTGGGGGCGAGGGTGGGGAGATTACAGGGCAGCATATTGGACATATTGTAAAACAAACAAACAACCCACATTTCTAATTAGTAAAGAAGCGCTACTCGAAAAATGGGCTGAGAAGTGAATGATTTCCTCATCCCTTCAAGTCTTCAGGCAAAGCCTAGAAAACCACTCAGGTGTGTTGATTATTATGGGTGTTCCCAATGTTGAAATTGTCTAATTCTGTGATTAAATTATTCGGCCAATGAAAGCTCATAATAGGAATATGAAAACAAACTATTGGTGTCAAAACTGAGAAGGGTCAATGGACAGAGCCCAGGTGCTGGGCCAGCATGCTGGCTGTACCCTGAGCTGTGATTGTCAAAGGAGGAACTGGAACATGCGCTTTCTGCCCTCCATCCTCTGAGATGGGATCACTGTCTCTTCCTGTCATGGCATCTCATTAGGGAGCTCCACAATGGGAAGAATTAGGGATGATTAAAAGACCTGAAGTCCCTTCCATCATCTGGAAGCAGGACTATTCAGCCTAACTGACTCACTGCTCTTTTGGAAGCTGGGAAACAAGACATTTTAATTCCCCTGAAAACATTGTTTTTCATCTGCCGGCTAAATGGTTGTAACCTCCTAGAAGAGAAACGCTTTTCTTTGAAGATACAATAGTGCCAGGGCTTTGAATTCTCTTCAAAAGGTTAGAGGCAATTAAACCATATTGAAGGGGGCATTTAATTTTAGATCTTTTATTAATTCTCCATCATTGTTTGCTAGACAAATGACTCTGATGGAGGGTCACAGAGAGTTCAGAATTGTCAACAGTTCTGGGGACGGCCTGCATTCTGGCAGAACATTTCACCACTGAACTCCTGGGTTTGCAAAATCCCAAGTTAACTTTCTATGTGTGTTTTACTTGGGGAGAAAACTCTTCCAAGCAATTCAAAGGCATGAGTGGCTCACCACAGCACACCCTACCATGACTTGGGGTTGCAACCCCTCGTGCACGGCCTTACTTTCAGAATGTTGTGGAAACAGGGCAGCTGGGTTGTACAGTGGATAGAGCACTGGCTCTGGAGCTAGGAAAATCTGAGTTCAAATCTGACCTCAAAAATTGACTAGCTGTGTGATCTTGGGCAAGTCACTTAACTGTGATTGTGTCAAAAAGGAGAGGGAGGAAGGGAGAGAGGGAGGGAGGGGGAGAGAGAGAGAGAGAGAGAGAGAGAGAGAGAGAGAGAGAGAGAGAGAGAGAGAGAGAGAGAGAGAGAGAGAGAGAGAGAGAGAAGGAGAGAGAGAGAAAGAGAGAGAGAGAGGAAGAGAATATGTTGTGGAAACCTCCCATAACCAGGGTTCTAGTCTCACTTTAGAACACAAGTTGCCATCTTGCTAACTTCCCTAGATCTCATTCTCTTCTGTAAAATGCATCAGGGAAAATGTTAAACGCTAGCATTTACATAGCACTTTACTGCTTACAAAACACTACAGGTAATACCTCATGGGATTCTCATAACAACCCCATGAGGTAGGTGCTGTTATTCCCATCTTGCTGAAAACTGAGGCCAAGAGAGATTAAATGATTCATACAACTGGGGAATATATAAGAGAAAATTCCCAGCTCCATTCTTCTCAGCTGCCACTCTACTATTCTCATTCATTGTGCTCTCTAGTTTAACTTTCCCAATGTATTGCCAAGCTAAGCCCTATGACCTGATGATGCATAGATGAGTGGCCAGGACCAAAGTGTGGTGAGCAGTAGTGAGGTGTCCACCTGGAGGGTGGTCTCTAGCAGCATGCCTGACGGAGTTACCATGAGCCCCCACCAGTGACCCTTTTTATCATGACTGGAATGGAGACATAGACCACACGCTCATCACATTTAGAGACTATGTAAACCAGTAGAGGTGGCTAACATGTCTGACCGAAGAGTCAGGGTTTGAATATTCTTACCAGGCTTGAAGGCTGGGCAGAATGAGTGGGGGAATTGGAAAGACTTAAGGGTAAAGTCTTACATTTGACATTCAATTCCATCAATGCTAATTGCTCTTCTCTATAATATCTTAATGATAGAGGACAATCCTCTAGATGCCACTCAAACTTCCAAGGATCCTTCAGGCCATCTGTGGATGTGCCCTCCTGAGATGCATACCTAAGGAAATGGATATCAATTATATATGGGCATAGACATATAGACCCATTCCCAGACAGAGAGAGAGAGACAGACAGAAATCCAATTTGGTGGCCAGCCCTCTGGGGAGGATCCTCTCCCATCCTAGCCACGATGATCCTTGAGTAAGGATTCACAATTCATACCAAGGCTTCTGCTCAAAACCTGGTACGGTCTGCCAGAAGTTATTTTCTATTGACTCAGATTTTGAAAGTCTGGCACCCTGTCCCTAGGAAGATGAAACATTTAGAGAAGACTTTAGTGCAGAAGACATAACCAATAACAATAATAATTCACAGAAATTCTTGATGCTTCAAATTAAATAATTGTGAGGATCTGAACATGGTAGTTCATAGTATGGTGGAAAGCATAGATGGGTGGCACAGTTGATAGAGCCCCAGACATAAAATCAAGAAGACTCATTTTTCTGAGTTCAAACATGGTCTCAGACACTTCCTAGCTGTGTGACCCTGGGCAAGTCACTTAATACTGTTTGCCTCAGTTTCCTCATACATAAAGTGAGCTGGAGAGGGAAATGGCAAAGAATTCCAGTGTCTTTGCAAGAAAACCCCAGGTGGGGCCACAAAAAAATTGGACAAGATTAAAAATGACTGAAAAACAACCAACTATGGTGGAAGGAAGGAAAGAAGGAAGGAAGGGAGGGAGGAAGGGAAGAAGGAAGGAAGGGAGGGAGGAAGGGAGGAAGGAAGGAAGAAAGGAAGCAAGGAAGGAAGGAAGGGAGGAAGGGAGGAAGGAAGGAAGGAAGGAGGGAAAGAAGAAAGGAAGGAAGGGAGGGAGGAAGGAAGGAGGGAAGGAGGGAAGGAAGGAAGAAAGGGAGGGAGGAAGGAAGGAAGGAGGGAAGGAAGGAAGGAAGGAATGAGAGCTGGCTATTTGTGTAAACTTTAAGGTTTGCTAACTACTTTACATACATGATCTAACTTGATTTTTGGTTGATCCAATGGTGATATATTAACAGATATTTTTCTCACCTTACAGGTGAAAAAGCTGAGTCTTGCTGTGGCCACACGGTCAGTAAGTATCTGAGCCAATCCTGGTTGCTAAGTCAGTGCTTTTTTCTTCCTATTGCAATGTCTTGCCTCTCCAAGTAATAAAAGGGGAGAAGGATGGAGTAAAGAAAAGAAAAAAAGAGGAAAGAGGAAGAAAAAGAGGGAGAGAGGAAGGAGGAGAAGGGAGGGATCGTTGGAGAGAGGGAGGGACTGATTATTTCCCCCTTAAGTCTCTTTTCTAGGTCAAGAGAAAATGTCAGTTGTATTTATCTTGCCAATGGTTGTGCCCAGAGGCCTTGAACACTGTAGCAGGCACTTAAGAATGATGTGCCGCAAACATTTGTGTTTGGTTCAAGGGCCAGAAAAAGCCCCCACCACCCCCCCTTTTCTGTGGGCACCGGGACCCCTCTGCCACTCAGGCTCATGCTCAGAGAGCACCAGAGCACCATTTTGTGACCTCCATTCCACTTCTGCTCCTGGGAAGAGCCTACATTTGGATGTGAGGGTCACTCTGTTTTCTTGGCTCCCAGAAGAGATGAAGCTCAGGAAAATGCCCAGATGCTGTCAGCACCTGTGGGAGTCTAAGCAGGGCCCTGGAGAGAGCAAGGCTGCTGAGCTCCTGGCCCCGCTGAGCCTCTCCTCCATTCACTGAGTCTTCCCAGTTCATGTCTTCAGTTGGAGCCGTCACCCCATTTACCGTCTTGTGGGCCCTGGGCTGGGGAATCTCCAACATCCATTATCAAAAGCAGATTTATTATGTCATTGACAACATGAGTTGTAAAGGCTTAAACTGCTTTAAGACTATTAGAGAAGTATGTGGGCAGAAAGTCCTGGTCCCCTTTGCTGTTTTAGCAAATTCTACAGCATACGAGTGACCCTGCCCTTTCTTAGGGATGGGGGCTTCACAGAGAGCAGAGCACCCCCCTTGCCAGAGCGCATACAGTTGGTAGTGCCCTACAAGTGCAAGGGCCAACTGAACTTGCATGTTCCCAGCCCTTAGCAGAGGGTTCTGAACACATGTCACAGATTTTGGGTTCCAAAGAATCTGAGACGTCAGACAATTTAGGCTCCTCGTTTTGAACAGTGCTTGATTAAATTTGAATGAATTGTCTCCATTTCCTAGTTGAAAAAACTGAGGCCCAGAGAGGGAAAGGAACTTCCCTGAAGTTGCATAGCTAGAACGGAGTTAAGACCTGGAGAAGAGAAAAATTACATATAGGATGGAGAGTCAGTGAGGATTGAAAGTTGCTGATTTCCCCAAATGTCTTGGACCTCATGATTTGAATCATCAATAATGTCAATAATTTGTCTCAACAATGTCAAATACCTTCCCTAAGACAACATGGCCAAAGAAAAGACCTGATTATTAACTAGAATCCCTTGTCCTTCTGTGTTTCCAAATCAGACAAAAACAGCCATCAGAACACCAGCAAACTATGAGTGAATTATCCAAAGAATACCTATGCCTATTCAGCCCCTAGTGAGGCCTGGATCCAATTCCAGTCTCATCTCTTTCTTAAAGTCCTGTTTATGTTCAAGGAAGCTGTGAGATGTGGAGTAGATTCTGGACTTAGCAATGCCAATCTGGATCCCATCCCAGTCTCTCTTATGTGCTAGCTATGTGACTTTGGACAAGTCACTTGATCTCTCTGATCTTCCATTTTCTCATTCTTAAAATGCCCAGCCTTCCTCTCTGAAGGATCACAAGATGCAATCAAAAGAATCTCAAAGCTTCCAGGGCCCTGAGAAGACTGACTAAAGAAGGAATCTCCCAGCCTAAGGCCTTTTTCCTCTGCTGGCCTCAAATCATAAGGAGACTTCTCTGAGCTGTTACAAAGCACGAACTTGTCTTTGGCGCTGCTTAGTTACAGGGCACAAGGCAGTGAAAGGAGCCTAGGACTATTCCCCAGGAGCTCAGAACCTCCCTCAGAACATTGAGTTTGGGACAGGGCCACCTGCTACTTGGGTCTTCTTCTTTTAGTTGAGCTCCTTGCTGTATTTCAAAATGAAGTTGGCATATTCCCTCTACCTGGGCACTGCAGGGGCAGGATCTGTACTCTTGCAGCAATGGAAGCAGCCAAAGGAAAGGTTATAAGAGAGACAGTCAGAGAGACACAGAGAGCACACGACGAAGAAAGGAAGTCAGCTTGGTGTTGATGAGGCTATCCTTAGCAAAGATGACATAGATAATACCTAATAAGCAGAGCTCAGGAAGGTTGTTTCCACAAGTCCCAGTGAGGCTTGAATATTAGCCTCTTGATTATTGTCATTCTGTAAGACTCCCGTGCTTAGCATTTCCCTTTCTGTGTGGGAATAAAACTGCTAGTTCAGTTCCTGATTCATGTTCGTACCCTAGGCCTTCCTCCTCACTCACAGCCTTCTAGGGAGGCCACCTCAATGTCTAGGTCCCAAAATATGACTATCCACCAGGGATCTGGTGCAGTGGAAGGCATGGGAACCTTGACCTTCCACTGAAGAGCCAGGCAATGCCAGAGTGCTGAAGCCAGACCAGACTTCAAAGGCAGGTAAGAATTCGGCTTGGCGAAGACCTCCCGGTGCTAGGTGAGCCATTGGGCCAGTAGACTATGCTTTTATTAGGGCATGAGAGCTATGAAGGGCCATAAGGGTTGTCTTGTTCTAATACTTTATTTTCCAAAGAGGTACTGAGTCCCAGAACAGGTAAGTGATTTATACAAAGATGCCTAACTAGTAAATAGCAGAGGCAAAATGATTTCCTGGATCCTACGATGATAGTTCATTAGATTTGACTTGGTTTTCATTTTTTTTATTGAGATACAATGTTCTACCTCATATCCCACAGAGATAGTAGGGCATATTACTTAGGGTATTGATGCAGAGTCACAGAGGCCGAGATTTAAGTGGTTGTAGGACCCTGGGCCTCCATTTCCTCACTGACACTTAAGGGAGTCATTCTTCAAGGTCAAACATCTGATCCAATCACAGACGTAATGCAAGGTTGGTCTGAACGTCCCCCCTGCCCAGGCTGAACAAAGACCTGTGAAGCCACCTGTGATCTGGGAAACCGGAAAAAGATGCCCCGTTAATAAGCTGGGCCCTGGAGTCAGAAGCCGGCCTTCAAGTCTGGCTTGGAAGCTCACTTCTTACATGACCTCAGGCACACTCAGCCTCTCTGGGGTACAGTTTCCTCATTATTACAATGAAGTGCTTGAACATGTGAGCCTCTGAGATCTCCTCCTGGCATAGGGCTATGAGCCAAGCATCTGAAGTGTTACTGAGCTGGCCCCCAGGTCTGATGGAGGTTGCCAGTACTCAGTAGAGGGGGGAGAGAGAAAGAGAGAGAGAGACAGAGACAGAGAGACAGAGAGAGAGACAGAGAGAAAGAGAGACAGAGAGAGACACAGAGACAGACAGACAGAGAGAGACAGAGAGAGGGAGACAGAAAGACAGAGAGAGAGAGAGACAGAGAAAGAAGTCCTAAAGAGACAGTGGGGAAAAAAGGAGATCAACTTGGCAAAGAGACAGAGAGAAAGAAAGAGATGATTTTTATAAGGACAACCACATGCATGGACTACAGGGGGAATTCTTAGCTCAATAATGAAAATACAAATGTAAGATAAGCCGAAACCTCTCAAGCATATGGACTATCTGGGGACATTCCCAGCTTAGGGCAGACACGCAGATCTGTCACAAATAACTCCTCCACAAGAGTTCTCAGAAATAATCCTACAAACATAAGGCCCATAACTATTTCTAAAAGGAGGATGGCAGAGAACATCTCTCTTGGGTGTTATTGAGGGGGCTATAGACAGGGCAATGAATCTGAGGAAGGGCTGACCTTGATGCCAAGCCATGTGGATTTTCAAACAGTAGCAAAGGGAGAAGAAGGAAGAGGGCCTTTGACTATTATGAGTAGTGTTTTATCTACCCCTGTCATGAGTATCAAATCAGCATCTACTGATTTGGAGGAGGAGGAGGAGGAGGAGGAGGGAGAGGGGCAGAGAAACAGAGAGGACAGAGATGGAAAGACATAGAGATGGAGACAGAGAGACACAATAACAGAGACAGAGAAGAAAAGAGAGACAGATGGAGAAAGACAGACAGAGAGACAGAAATGGATTAAGAGCGACGGACAGACAGAAAGTTGAAAAGAGACCTACAGACAGAAAAGAGAAGATGGGATAAGTTGGAGAGAGACAGACAGAGCAACAAGACAGACAGAGAACACAGTGTGCCTGACCAATGCCTAGAAAACCATCTCTCCGATTAAGGCCACATGATTCACTGAAGACGAGTGTCTGGAAATGAGTGAGCACTGCTCACTCTATAACTCAGTCTGATCTGGGTCTGAAGGTCCAATCTAGCTCTAGTGTTATGGCCCTATATCCTAAAGGATCACTCAGATGGGATATTCCAGAACTAGTTGAATTGGTGAATGGATGAATAAATCAATGGTGCCCCACGAAGGAATGGGCTTAGGTTAGTAGACAGAATTCTGTACTTGGAGTAAGGAAGACCTGAGTTCAAATCATACCTTAGACACTTAGTATCTGTGTGACCCTAAGCAAGACATTCAACTCCCGGACTGAGTTTATTCATTTGAAAAATGAGGATAACTATAGTCCCTAACTCACCAGGTTGCTATGAGCGTTAAATGAGAGAATGTATAGAAAGTGCCTTGGAGACGTAAAGTGTTAAATGCTAGCCTGTTGTTATTGTTATTTGCATTATTTCTTTGTTCTTCCTCTGAGTTCACTAACCAGCCTGGCTATTTTCCTTTTTTAAGCAAGATAAGTTCCTGGTTTTCCGAGCTTTCCTTTTCAAAACTGAAGATCCTCAGCTATGATGTGGCAGCTGAAAAGGAGTATTATGAAGATATCAGACTAAAACTGAGAACGAAAGAAAAGCCTGAGAGTGTTTATCACAAGAGGATTCCGCGACTCTGCACACGCAGGACTGAAATTCTTCATAGCCTCCATTGGCCGTATGCTTAATTTACAGAGGCCAGAGCAAAAGGGGTCCAGGGCCATGGGAGAGAAATGGGAACATATTCCTGTTTCTCTGCTCCAAGCTGGTGGCCGATGCCTTTGGAAATCACCTTTCAAAAAGAAATCTCTCAATGGCTTAATCTATCTGCCTTCAAGATTTGTAAGGTTGGGAATTCGAAAAAGGTGAGTGATTCTTTCGCTGGAATGTCCTTTTTTCCCTTAAAATCACAACAAAGCTTGAATTATTAATGCTGACTTACAGGTACAAATTAAACAGAGACATCTGCTCTCTGTTCTATATGGAGGGCAGGCAGAGGCATGGTACCCTGGGGCCCTTCGGGATGGCAGGATGACATTGAAGCTAGAACTAGGCCCAAACCCCAGAGTCTGCTTTTCATGGAGTGGCACCTTTATGCCTTGCCCCCATCTGCATCCCATCTGAAGGGCTGGAGGCCCGGGAGCTTTGGGACTCTCACATCTGACAAGCCCCTCCACAAGGAAGACACTGTAGGAGTTATAGGGACTGCCAGTTCTCCCAGCTTCTCTTGGCCCAAGTCACCAGGGAGCCCAGTGTCCTTGACCGCAGTCTTGCCTGTATGGGTTCTTTGCTTAACTGAAGCAATTCAGCCTCTAGTCATTTCATTGTGTTCCTCTGGGACATTCACTTCCTTTAGTATCTCATGATGCATAAAGATTGACCCAGGTTTGTAACTATGATGGAGTAAGTAGGTATTTTTCACAGGCTGCCCGACTCTGAGGAGTGGATTTCCTCCTGGGGGGAGTTCCTATGCTTCAGGGCACTCAGACTTCCCACACTGCATGCTGCCGTATGATGATCATGCATCTCTTCCAAGACAAACAGCTATCACATGTACCTCCTTGAGGTGCTGGTCCTGGGCCTCATAATGCTGGAGATACATGGGGGTACCTAAATTTGGATCCCTAGGCCCTTCCAACCTTTGCCCTCCCCTCTCTTAAGAATCCAGGCCTCCACTGACTTTTTTTCTAGGTGCCCAAAGCCTATATTATGGCTTCAATATGAAGTTTCCTGTGTAGCTGAACTTCTGGAGCTCATTCTGACCTAAGCCTTGATATCAGGCATCCCTAGGGCCTGAGTGAGGAAAAGGAACACATCTCCATTTCTCAGAATGGGACGTGGCCTGTATCCTCAGGACAAACGATATTTCTAAGAGGTATCAGCTCCTGTGTAGTGAGAAGGCTGGGTACCAGACTGGGAGACAGGGAGATAGGAGACAGACTGCTCTGCATCCTGGTCTAAACACCTGCTGCTTACATGGGCATGTCTCTTCTCCTGAGCCTCAGTTTCCTTCTCTATGAAAGGAGATTGGACAAGATGATCTCTTACATCCTTCTAGTCTTAAACAACTAGTCTCAACGCCCCATAGTCATGTCACTTCAGAGACTCAATTTACCCTGTGATAAGACAGACTCATACTTATATCATGGACCTCATTGGGTTTTTGTGAAGTTTGCATATGCTAATGTTCTAAAGAAGTGAGCATCAGTATGCATTTATTTGTGTTCAGGGCATCTAGGTGGCATAGTGGCTAGAACACTGGCCCTGGAGGCAGGAGGCCCTGAGTTCAAATTCAACCTCATACACTTACTAGCTGTTTGATCCTGGGCAAATCACTTAAACTCATTTGCCTTCCTCACCCCCCAAAATGTGTGCATTTGGTATGTGTCCTGTGAAAGGTCCTTTGGCAATTAGGGAAGGATAGGGCAGAGACATCCTGCTCAAGCTGATCACATCCAATAGTTCACATTAGATCATTTTTCTATATCATGGTCAATTTTACAGAATACCAACTTAACAGACAGCTAGTCCTGGCCAAATTCTCCCAGAAAGATGGCTAAAGAGGCAGGGCTACTAGCAGCTCTGGGAGAGGTGCAGTACAAGACTCTTGTCTCCATTTTACAGATTTAAGAACATAAGAGCTCTCGTGAGATGAGAACTATGAAATATTCTAGTCCAACTCTGTCCTCTTACAAATGAATGTAATGAAGCCCACAGAGGGGATGGGATTTTCGCAAGATCATCAAGAGATGATTTTCCCGAGATCATCAACTCATAAATATCAGAGCTGAGATTTGGACCTAAGATTCAACTCAAAGTCATGTGCCCTTTCTCAAACATCATTGTGCCTTCCTTACCTCCACAGCCTATCTCCAGTCCCAATATGTTTTGTCTCTCCCTACAGGGACAAAGCATCTTTCAATGTTTCTTTATGAATCTTCTTGGTGGGACATGGGAAATCATCATTAATCAAATACTCAATCGAAAAACACCTAGTGTATGTCAGGAATTATTTGAGGTACTTGGGATAGAGCCAGAAGTAATAAACCAGTCCCTGCCCCCAAGGTATTTACATTCTAATGAGGGAGATGACATAGATATGTCATGCAAAATATAACTAGCATGGAGCTGGGGAGACTCTAACACAGGGGTTCTCTGTGTCATCAACCCCTTGGACTGTCTGGTCAAATTTCTAGACCCCTTCTCAGAACTATATTGTTCAATGAATAAAATAAAATATATGGAATTCCAAAGAAAAGCAATTACATTGAAAAAGATGTTTTCACTATCTCAGGTTATGGACCTCTTAAAATCTAGCTCTGCAGTGGGGTAGTCTTGCAGGAACACAGAGGGAAGGAAGGAGAGCAATTGAGTCATAGGAAGAGGGTCAACGAAAAGGCAAGGAGACTGGAGATGTAGCGTCATTTGTGTGGAAACACAAATGCAGTGAATCAGCTGGATTGTTGTGTGTTTGGAGAAGGCATCTTCTATAGAGAATGCCCCACGTGAAAAAGGCACTAAAGAAATCCTTGTTGATTAATTGATTCTGTGACGGTTTGCTTGAAATGAATTCTGAGGATGTTCACCACTCTGATCATCAGAAACACTGCTATTGCTTTTCTCCTCGTATTAAGTATGCCTCTTTATCACTGCCAAATACTGGAAGACCTTGGAAATAAAACTCAGTTAACGACAGCTTCCCCTGCCCCCACTCTCCCTTACACATAGACACATACACAAACTGAAGGAAGAAGATGAGGACTTGAGAACACGCAAAGTAAGCATGAGAGAGAGAGCAAATGAGGATGAAACAGTGCAGAGAAGAAAGTTTGACTGGAAAGCCGCAAGCCCCTGGTAACATGAGCCTGTATGAGCACTCTGAGGTCATAAGCTGGAGATGTAGGCTTGGCAGTAGGCACATGGACCTTGGTCTGCTTCTATGTTAAATGCCTTTGTGTGCTCAATAGATGCTCTCTGATAATGAGAATTTCTCCCCAGAAACAACAGGAATGGATTCAAAAATCATAGAGTGCCCAACCCAATTTCACTCAGCAGAGAAAAATTGAATTTCCTTTCTGGCTTGCAATCACCTTCCTCCTCATGTGAGGAGGAAGCTCTTCTTAATGCTAAAAAAGCACCAGGTGACTGCTTGCCCAGTAGCATGCCCTAGAACACTAGAATACTGTTCCAATTGCTCAGCGGGCAGGGACTAGACTGTCACACTGACCTGAACTTCCCTCAGACTCATTTTGTTTTCTCTGTAAATAATCTTTGCATAAACTACCTCAGGGGTGTTATGGAAAGTGGCTCATAGACTTTGAAGGGTCTATGGAATGGGGGTTGTTTTGTATATTTTTATTATTGACCAGCCATAAAAAAGCTACTCCAAATCTCTTTATGGTCAGGGTTCGAATCTGGCTTCTTGATGGCCAGAGGGATGCAAACTTTTTTTTTTCTTTTGCACTTTTTGGAAGGGGTAAGGTAGGGCAATTGGGGTGAAGTGACTTGCCCAAGGTCACATGGCTAGTTTACGTGTATGTGTGTGTGTGTGTGTGTGTGTGTGTGTTAAGTGTCTGAGGCCAGATTTGAACTCAGGTCCTTGTTACTCCAGGGCCAGTGCTTTACTCATTACACCACCTAGCCAGCCCTGACACAAACTTTTTCAAGTAGAGACCTAGACCTAGACCTAGACCAAGTCTGTCATCTAAAGAATAGTCTAGAAAACTTCAGTTACTCCTTCCCAGCTGATGACCTACTAAATGTTGGATGCTTTGACCAAGATAACTCTGGTGTTATCCTCTGAACTCATGAAGCAAAGAAAGTTGTGCCATGGTCCTCAGAGTCACTTAGATCTCTTCCATATCTGAAGTGATGATCATTAGATGATAGAGCAAAGAGAAAGAGTTATTCAATGATCAAAAATAAAGAGCAAAAAGGGACATTGGAAGGCTACCCCATCCAGCCCTTCTCCCTTTCACAGTTGGGAAACTAGATTAAGGGACAAGCCCAATGTCAGAAAGGTAGTAGGTAAAATAACATGGTTTTCTGACACCAAAACCAGTGTTCTTCCCATTGTATCACATGCTACTAAAACAAACAAAACCAGTAATTTAACTATTGGTGCTTAACATGGAAGATCTTTGCCCACTGATGAGTAAGGTATACTTCTGGAGAAAATGAAACCTATCAATATTACAGTTCTTACTATAAATGAAAACAAAAGTTCAATGCAAGAATGGTTCGAAGATTCTCCTTAGGCAAAAGAAGCTGTCAGAATAAGCTTCATCATGAACCCAAAACAGCTTTTCACGTGACTTTGGTCATCTTGCCTAAAGATGAATGTAAGCCAAAAATTCCACAATTAAAAAAAATGCAGCCCATATATCCTGCATCCCAAATGAGAAGGGATAGAAATTGTGGGGGTTGATGTATACACATACATATGTATGTGTGTGTGTGGCTCATAATAGTTGATTTTAAAATTTTCATTGTCAAAATTTATACCTCAGAAATTTTCAAACCCCACAAATCAGGGCTTGTTTTATTGATTTTTTTTTCTAGACTTAGGAAAGTGATAGAGAAAATGTTAAAAATGCAGATTAAACATACAAGTGCATTAAGTATAATTTAGGGGGTGAAAGTCATTTGTTAAACCTTGGTGGACACAACATTGCCCTCTGTCTCCAGTATATTTTCATCCAGAAGCAATTGACAATGTACAAGAAAAGAGTGAAAATAGTATCTCAAATATGATATGGATTTTTTTTAAGAGATGGAAAATTACTGGTTGTAAACATGGGATTTATTTGTTAGTCAGTTGTCCGAGCAAAGGCAAAGAATGGATTAATAAAAGCAAAAGTTAAAATTAACAGCAAATTCAGGGAATAAACAGATAGAGATGAGAAAAAAAATCAATAAAATTACAGCAGCTATAGTTTGACCTATTCAAATAAATTCTGAGTGGTAGAAAAGCAGGAAAGAGATAAAAATAGAGATAATGGCTCAGATTATTGTCATTTCTCAGAAAAGTCTAAATAATTTTAAAGTCATTACAAGAAAAAAAAAAATCCAAAGGAGTACAGAAACAATACAAACCAGCAATCATTTAATATCTTTGCCAAACAGTAATAAAGCATCTGAGGGCAGGACACTTCTGGGTAGAGTACAATAAAAACTAACAATTCTTGGAATTTTATAAGTTCTTTTTTTACACATAAGAGTCAGTAGAAACTTTAATAGTGTAACATTATTACAAGGAGGTGCCTTAAAGATCACTAAGTTTTACCCTTTTATTTTCACAATTAGGAAACCAGAAATTGCGATTAAAACTCCTGTTTCCTAACTTCTAGGCTTATGGGTTTCTAACTAGACCAAATAATATCTTTATTTTTCCTCTTCTCACCATGCACACTAACTCTTGTGCCCATGCTCATTCCCTAGCCCACCTTAGCCCCTTCCTGGCATGAGCTCATTCTACTCTCTATGGATCTCATATTGACCATGCTTCAGGGCCTTACTCAGGTCTTCCTCTACTCCATGATGTTTTTTCCTTGACCACTTCAGCCTATGCTGATCCACTAACTGATCCCAAGGTACACAAAGTATCAATAATGCTATTCAATTCAAATCAAACTAAACATTTGAAAGCATGTTTGTGGGTAAGGTGTGGCACCAGGAATTGGGGGGAGTGTAAAAAGATAAAATCAAAAAGTAGACTTGAGAATGGAATTATTTCTATTTCTCCTGCCCCATGTATGTGAGCTCTATCTATCTGTTCTGTTAGACTTAAAGTCCCTTGAAAGGAAAGGTCTTCTATTTCTGTGGTAGTTCAAAGGCTCTCAGCATGTGGTGTAGAAAGGAAAACATGGACAATAAAAGAGAAATACATGAAAATTCCTGACCAGTTGCTCTCATTTATACTAAAGCTTGGCTGTTACTCACGTGTGTGTTTTATTTTCTTATTTCTAAGTTTTAAGCTGAGATGGAAGAAACTATTCCCCACAGGGATTCAGCTTGAATACTGAACTTTATAAGGCTCAAAATTTCAACTAGAAATGGGAAATGAATCGTTCTGCTTCTGCTTTCTTTCTTTTTTCTGGAAAACTTCATATCTTTAGGAACAAAGTTGTATATGGAATAAAAGAAAGAGTTCTGGGATGAAAGCCAGGAGCCCTGGGTTCAAATCTCAGCTCTAGGACTTTGTTTACTGGACAACTTTGGGCAAATCACTACATTTCTCAGAATCTCAGCTTCCTCACATATCAAATTGGAATTCTAATCCTGCCTGAGGTACCTCTAAGAGCTGTTGCTTGGACCCAAAGGAATGATGGAAGTGAAAGTTAGTGTTGTTTTATATATTTTGTTGTTAATATCACTGTGATGTTAAATTCAATTGTGATAATAAATTTACATAGAGTTCTTCACAAGTTTCTTTGAATTCTCCATATTTGTCCCATTTCATTGCAATTACGCGCCACGTTTTTTTCATTTTCCAATCAACAGGCTAATACTTTGGTTTTAGTTCTTTGCTATCATGAAAATAGTGTTACCATGACTTCTTTGTTGCATATGCCTGTCTTCCTGTCTTTAACTTCCTTAGAGGTTATGCCTAACAGTGGGATCCCTGGATCCAAGGGTATAAACATTTTAGTTACTTATTTCAGCATAATTCCTAACATAATTCCTGATCATAATTCCTATGAGAAAGTGAGAGCTTCACCAAAATATGAGTGTCGTGCTGTTAGTAACACCAATTTGCCTTTTACTCTAAAGGAAGCTTTGCAATTACTTGCTTATATTATGTACTTTCTCAGTCTGTCTTTTATAAATGCTTGAAATTTTATGAACTTTTCTATGGGGTGAAATTAAGGCTGTCCTTTACCTTATATGTATTATTTAGCTTGAGTGTTTATCTAGAAAATCATGCCCTGTTAGCCACATTTGCAGAAACAGAGATTCAAACATATTTGAGGTTTCCTAATGTTGTGTCTGCAGGAGGCCTTATGAGGGAAAGGAGAAAAATGATCCTTCTGACTAGTTTCTGGTTACAGAACTGATAAGCCAAGAATCTGGCATTTGGGGAGTTGATCATGGGTTGCATAATCTCTTGCATGCTAACTTTGTTATATATTTAAAAGGAATAGCAGGTTGTACGTTATAGATTTACAATGTCATTTAGAGTCATCTTTTTTCCTATTCTACTATATTATGGAAATGCTAGCTATTTTTCTTAAATTCAGGATAAATTAAATTAAAAATAATCTCTTTGAGAGTAGGGACCATTTCTTTTTGTGTCTGTCTCCCTAGTGCCTAGCAGAGGGTTTGCACACAGCAAGTACTGGAATAAATATTTCCTGAAATGAATTGAATTTGAATCTCCTGGGCTGAACTCCTGAAGCTTTGAGAGTCGTATCATTTTCTATTGCTTCCCTTTATATGCCCCCATAGCCCACTGTGACGCTTCTGATGACAGAGAGAACACCTTCAGGAGCAGAGAGGAAGCATCTACCTTCTCTGTGCCAGTCTGCTTAGGATAACTTTGCTAAGTCATAGCTTTTAGTAACTTATAATAAGTTGGAAGTTCCATTTTGCTGTTTGTCCTGGACATTCGTTGGTTAGAACAAAGCCTGACTGAGATTATATTACTGACAGATTCCTCTGTACCACTGCAGCTTGGTCTCTGAGTACAGTAATTAAAGGTGTTTTTGAAGGTGATTACTGCCAACAGCGTTGGGTTGCTTGTCATTGGGCCAGATAAGCATATGAGCTCTCCGTCCTTTTTCTCTTATATACGGGAGACCAATTGGAGCTGACAAGGGCTTTTGAGATCATGGTGTACTCCATATGTGGCCCTCTATGTCCTCAAGGGTGGCCCTTTGGCTGAGTCCAAGTTTTACAGAAAAAAAATTCCTTCTATTAAGGGGATTTATTCAGTGAAATTTGGATTCCATGAACGGGCCATCCTTGAGGATCTAGACGGCCATATGTGGTCTCAAGGCTGCAGGTTTCCCATCCCTGGTCTAATCTAACCTCTCTTTAGAGATGAAACTACATCCTGGAAAGGGGAAGTGAATTAGTCAGTAATATAGCAAGTTATTACTTCTCATTTATTTGTATTTCTCATTTATTTTCTGGATGTTTGAGATCACCAAATAACTTCATTTCCTATATGTGTATGTGTTCATGTCATATTTGCATGCATGGGTGTATGTGTGTACAGATGTATATGTATGTACACATGTATGTAGGTGTGCATGTGGATGTGGATGTGTGTAAACATACAGACACATATCTTTCCCAATCCATAAATAGAAGCCTGGAAACAGAAAGAAGACAAATGTGAATGGACAGCATGCTATGATAGCAAACAATATTATTCATTAATCTGCGTTTAGAGAAATAAAACTTTCATGAACAAAGAGAACATTATTGTCGCTGCTATCAATTCATATAGTCATTTAAAGTTTCACATTATGTCATGTACACTATTTATTTTGATCCTCACAACAATCCTGTGAGGTAAACACGATTGTTTCCCCACCTTTGAGGTAAGGTTCATTGGGCTGAGAGAGGTTAGGCACTTGCCCAGGGTCACACAGCTAGTGTCTGAGGCAGGCTTTCAGTTCCCCTTCCTGAGCCCAAGTCCAAGTCTCTATCCACTGCCCCACCCAGCTTTCTCAGGACTATGGTAATGATAGTTTGTTAGAGATGACATTCCTCTGTTTTCTGCTCTGCTCAAACCTCATCTATAATACTGTGTTTCATTCCTCGCACTACACATTAGGAAGAACTAAGTTGTGGTGAGGGTAGGGTTCAAGGGAAGGTTAAAGCATCAGATGCCATACCATATGAAGATCATTTGGAAGCAATAGGGATAATTAGTCTGAAAGAGAGAAAACTGAGGTGGTGAGGAGGGGGTGCTCCTTTTTGGTTTGTGTTCTGAGGGATGTCATGTAGAAGGGAGCTTACCTTTAGTGGGCTTAGTCGTAGATACAGAGCTAACAGTGATGGGGAGGGACTAAAGTGGAATGGGGTTTCAGAGAAGCAGAATTCAGTTTGCCATAAGGAAGAACTTCCTAACAATTAAAGCTTCCACAGAGCAAAATCGGGGTACAGCAGGGGGTTGGAGATCCTTAAGTATGGTCTCCATAACCATTTGTCTTAATGTAATCTCCTTGCACGAAGGGGATATTTGATTTTTTTTTTACTTGTGTTGTACAGTGCCTAGCATAGTAGGTACTTAATAACTGCTTGCTGATTGGGGTTGTAAAGTGGCTTCCTACGTGGCTATTGTCTAGACTCAATGGTCTCTGAAGCCTTTCCTGACCCGATGCCTTTCGAATTCTGTGGAAAAGCATAGGAGATTGGGAGAAACCAAAGTCGTGCTCTGATATCTAAGAAGAGAGATGTCCAAAGTCCCATAAACATCCTGACCTTCGACCTCTTGGTCCCTCATATAAATGGCATCCTTTCTTAGAACCTTGAAAGGAACCAGGTCTCTGTGCTAGCTAGATTCACTATGGCTGAGCTAGCATACCATGAAGTATTAAACGAAGTCACAAAGATGACCAATTCGAATATATAGAAACAGTGGAAACAAAAAAGGATATTAAAAATGCAGAGCCAGATGAAATAGATGGCAGAGACAAATAATGAAAAATAGCCAGAGAGATAAAGAGGATATTAGAGTAACAACGAGAAAATTGAAACAGATATATGTATCAAGAGATGCTAAACACATTTCTAAAAAGATTTTCCACTATGCACCAGAAGATCAGTGAAGGATGAAGTGGAAACATTTCAAAATGGAATAAGAAAGGGAGAAGCAGGAATAGGACTGCAGCTAAGGCATTAAATTAACTCTTCTTTCATGTGATATCTACTATTTATGAGCGAGTGAGGCAATCATGCCACATCCTATCAGCTGGGTGGCCACTCACTCGACGGTTTTAAAAAGCAATGAAGCCATGGCTTTCCATTTGGACAATTCCCACTGAATCTTTCAGGCAAAGTGGTGATGACTACAGTCATGAAAATGGGGATGAAAGGTCAAAAAGGAACAATTCAAATGATTCAACCCACTTTGCCACAGTAAAATGACATGTGAGAGCCTTATGAAATCCTGGATAGTGGATGAGTGATGGTATCAGGACAATTCAACTCAGAAATACTTATTGCATCCCTACCATGTTCAGGGTTCTGAGTTGGCTCATCAGGGGTTAAAAAGACAAACACTTGTTGCTTTGACATCCAACAGCAAACAGTGTTATATAATCTAAGTGGTTCTGGCAGAACCTGCTCATTGAAGAATCTTTGAGAGAAAGGGAAAGCAGGGGCACTCTCACCATTTTACATATGGGGAAGGTGAGGTTAAGGACTCTGAGCTTAATCACACCTGGAATCAATAGAAGAGCTAAGAACTGGATACTGAGCTTCTGTCTCCAGATCTGCTGTTCTGTCAAATGCCATGCTCTGATTTCTGATGAGGAGGAGGAAAAGAGGAGTGAGAAAGAGAATGAAGTAGAACAGAAAGAGAAACAGAAAGAGAAGGGAAAAAAGGAGAGCAGATAGATGTGGGGGGATGAGGAGGAAGCCAAAGGATGGAGGAGGATGAAGGAAAGGGACAGAAAGCAGGAGAGAGTTAGAAGGGAAAGTGAAGGAGGAAGAAAGATTTTCCCGCATTTCACTGTAGCCTTTATTTTGAACTTTTGCTCACATGTCAATGTCATTCCATCAAAGTGTCTAAGCCATCAGTAGGACAAATGAGAAAAACACATTAACTATCAAAATATTTCGTCTACATGATTCTGAAAATCTGGATTTTCCCGTATCCCTGCAGATTCTGTAAACGTTTGGAATTCTGGGTTTGGGGAATTGATTTGATCAGAAGAGTATCATAGTCATGAGTTGTGAGCTGTGCTTTCATGCCTATGGCATCCTGAATATTCTTATGACCTTGCATCTCTCTCAAGTCTGATCAGGTCAAGTACCCAGGACTGGAAGAACATCTGAAAGACCCAATCCGAGAAAGGGAAACACATGGATGATTAAAGTCTCTTCTTTTTATAGACATTCTGTTGTGGCTTGAACACAACCAAAATAGTGTGAGGGGCAGAACTTCTCTATGAAGGTATAAGCAGGATAAAATATACTCAAGAATAATTCCATGGGGTGGGTAGGTGGTGCAGTGAATAGAGCACTAGCCCTGGAGACAGGAGGACTTGAGTTCTAATTCAGCCTCAGACACTTAACACTTAATAGCTCTGTGACCCTGGGCAAGTCACTTAACCCCAATTGCCCCTACTTCCCCCCTGTGGAAAAAAAAGGAATAATTCCATGAACCAGTTGACCATATTCCATCTACTATAAAAAAATCATACTTGGAACTCATAGGAAGGGGAACCAGGCCTAAATCTTGGCTCTGCCACCTTCTACCTGTGCGCTTTGGGGAAATCCCTGCTCATCTCTGGCCCTAATTTTCCTCTGTAAAATAGCAAGGTGAACCAGACTCTCTCCAAGTTAGCTTCCAACTAAGACATTTCGAGTTTATATCCATTGTAAGGAAACTACTGCCATTGTGCCAAAAAGTCTTTCCAAAGAAGTAGACACACAACTATTTCAAACCTGCTCTGTACCTTAGTTATGCTTATGAAGACTGACAGGATGACCTAAAAGAAATACATTTTTACATAAAGAGTATATTTTTATCCCTTGCAAATTTATTTATACATATGAAATATGTATCCATTGCAACAACAGATCTCTTAGAGAGTTTTCAAATATTAAAGCATCAGTTCCTTAACTACTGACTTTGATATTTACTTTTAGAGGATAAATAAAGTGCCCCTGACCTGCCCAGCCCAACATCAACGTTGGCACTCAGGGAAGGTGGTATCTGAACAGTGATCCTGATGGCAGCAGAAAAGGTCTGCCAACTCTCCATATGTTTCCCTGTGTTGCAGAGACAGAATAGTCAGCTTTTTGGCTGAAGTATCCAATTTTCATCCAGATGTGTTTTCTTCCAATGGGACCTACCCGAGATAGTAATAATACCTTCAAGTTCAGGTCTGAAAATCATGGTGTGGGAGGAAAAGAAAATCTAAGAGTAGTGGCACCAAAACTTGTAGTGAAGAGGGATGTGTTTAGAATTAGAGTAGCAATACTTCCATATTTCCAAAATGCTTTGCTTGCTTTTAATTCCATATTATCCAGGCCTTACCTTCCAAGATTCTGAATTGGAGGGAAAGTTCTTATGTCTAACCGTAACCCTCATTGGAAGACGTCATTCCTCATGAGGAGTTCCCCACCCCCAGCTATCCCTGCTCTGCCTGTAAAATTAGTAGTACAATGACCCCAAAGGAAAAAAAAATGGAGGAGAGCAAAGGAGGAAGGGGACCTCTGCCTCATGTGTCTTTCTCATGACACATCTGTCCTTTTTTGTCTCTTCCTCTGAGCAATTCTGTTTCAGTTAGACATTGTAGTTTATTCATGGCCATCTATCTGCCCAAAAGAATAATCATAATGCACTATATTGTTGTTCTTATTCTATCTTTCAGTAATGTCTGACTCTATATGACCTCATGGACTTTGTCCATGGGCTTTTCTTGGCAAAGATACTAGAGTAGATTGCCATTTCCTTGTGCAGTGTGTCCCCATTTTATGGATGAGGAACTGAGGCAGGTCGGGGTTAAGCTCCTCATCTAGGGTCACACAGCTAGGGTCAGGCACAGAAAGAGTCTGAGACCAGATTTAAGCTCATATCTTCTTGACTCGCCGAAGCACTGTACATACCTATAATATATATATTGTCACAATACCACTACTAGGCATATATCCTAAAGATATCAAAGAAACAGGAAAGGGACTGATAGGCACAATATTATTTCCAGCAGCTTTTTCTGTGATAGCAAAGGCCTGGAGGCTGAAGAGGCACCCATTAATTATAGGAATGACTGAACAAGTCATGGTATATGAAGATAGCGAAATAGTGGTACACCGTAAGAACCTATCGAAAGGACGGTTTTTGAGAAATCTGGGAAGACTTGTACCATTGGGGAGGTGGAATGAGCAGAAGCAGAACAATGTCCATAATGGCAACATTTGGAATGCTAGCCACTAACGACATTGCACAAGCTTCAAGATCTCTGATCATTACAATAACCTACTCTGATTTCAGAGACCAAATAATGGAGCACGCTGCCCACCATGCTGCCCAGAGTGATGGATATAAGTTGCACAATGAGGCATTATTTTTGGAACTGTCTGATCCAGGGAATTGTTTTACTTGGCTGATGTATAGTTTTTATAAGGTTTTGAACTCCCCTCCCATACACACACTTTGTGATATAGTGAGAGGAAGAAGATAAGTGTGTGGTAAATGAAAAATAAAATATCTATAAAAGCATGAATAGTGTGCAGACTATGATGGAAAGGTGGATGGACAACCCAGAGTGCTAATCTCTCTCTTCCTCTCCTCTCTCTTGTGTGTATACATACATACAAACATATAAATGTATATGGAGAAAGAGAGAGAGAGAGAGAGAGAGAGAGAGAGAGAGAGAGAGAGAGAGA
>NW_027186310.1:1363871-1373562 GCF_028583685.1 Petaurus breviceps papuanus
GAGAGAGAGAGAGAGAGAGAGAGAGAGAGAGAGAGAGAGAGAGAGAGGAGAGGGAGAGAGAGGGATGGAGGGAGAGGGAAAGAGAGGGATTAAAGTATCAAGGATGAACAATGAACTAGGGTAAGAATTAAATAAGAGGAAGAAAGTCTGGCAGGTTGCTTTTGGAAAATTGCATTGTAACCATCAATTTCATCTGGAAAATTAGACTATAATAAATATTATTCTCCCAAGGATGCCACATGTAGTACATTGAATGAAATACTCTGAGGAATTAAAGAGACCAGTCACCCAAAGGTCAATGGAAAGGGGCCTTTTGGGTATGAACAGGCTGTAAAATTGATGAAAAGGCAAATAAAGCATTTATTAAGCTTCCACTATGTGCAGGTACTGTGCTAAGCACTGGAAATACACACATACATACATACATACCCATATATCCAAAGATACACATATACATACACATATTATATTTACATATATACATATACATACACACATTTTATATATCTATAGATACCTACATCTATATTTTATCTATCAGAGTAAGTGTCCTCAAGTAATTTATATTGTGATAGGGAAAGAACACATAAAAACGAACTAAGAAGAGGGAGGGAGGGAAGTCTGGTTGTCCAGGGAGCAGGGCTGTCTTGGACACTTCCTCAAAATGGAGGTCATGGAAGGAAATGGCCAATAGGTCCCAAGGGCAGTCTTAGCATGACAAGGCTTCAGGGGAGGAGCCATGTTCTAGGCTCAAAAGGCTGCAGGGGAAGGGGGATCTTCTAGGGTGAGAAGGCATCAGAGAAGGAGGGATTTTCCAAGGTTAAACAGAAACTAGAGGAAGTACAAAATGGCGTTTAAAATCCCCGCTCTGCTCTGGGACACTAGCCCTTGCCTCATCTGATATAGGTACCTGAGCTTCTGCATTACCCTCTACAATGTTCTCACTACACATTGTTATGTCAATGTTGAGCCCCATTGACTTTCACTAAATAATTAAGATTACTGATTTCCATTTGCTCTGTTCAAGCCCTCTCAGGCCTCTGGCTATACAGATCCCACTGAGGGTTCCAGAGCCTAAGTACCAAAGTACCCAAGTACCAAAGCACTATCAGATCCTCCCTAAATAAAAAGGCTTCAAGGGCAAGTGGGAAGGCCAAGTGTGTCTGTTGTCAGGGGGGCCTGCCTGGCAATGGAATGAAAAGGTATCCTTGCAAACTGAGTTTTTTGGTCAAATCACAGTAGCTCAAGAATTTCATCCCTTGATTCATGGCATGAGGGCAGCATTTCATTGAATGGTGACACAATTGATCTTTCCAACAAATATTGGAATGATTTTATCTTCAGACCAGAAAACCCCAAGTACACCACATGAGGTGGGAGGGGAAGAAACCAGGCCCTCACTGTGCCCCCAATTTGGGCAGAAAGGGTGTTCATCCAGGCATTCTTACCTCTGTTCCCCTTATGAGCAGAGAGAAATGTTCTGAAGACAATCTAGTTGTTAAAAATTCAGTAATGATGAATTTAGTGGCAGCCAACCACCGTGAGAAATTTGAACATTAAACCATATTTTGTTATATAAGAAACACTTACTGCCAATTGGGTTCTGTCATTGTGGACTCTGAATATCTTTTGTCTTTTCCATTTCTTTTCTTTTTTTTTTTCCGTTCAAAAACAATTAGCACAAATACTAGAATAAACCAAGTTAAAATCATCACCTTAATGTGAAATTAAGTGTTTGATTTTAAACTGTGGAGTTCCAGCCAGAGCTAATTCCCCCCGATGTCACATGGAATTTTCAGCCTTCTCCTCAGTGGATCTTGGTGCTTGGTTGTCTGGAGCAGCAACATTAGGCAGGATTAACTTTGCTGTTAGGTCTAATAGGTCTTCTTAATGATGGAGATTTCACTAGCTTTCATTTCCTGAGCATCTTTTAGTATGATGATGATTAGGGCCATCTATACTTCATAAAAGTCAGGTTGGGTCAACCTCATGACCCCTACACTAATTCATTTATTCTGGGGCACCATATTTGTCCTTCAGAGTACATGGCTGAATTTTTGGGAGCATCATATAAATATTTAATAAGTATAGCTTTGCAAAAATTATAATAATGATCAGAGGTTTCCATTCCTATTACATATTAAGATTTACCAAGAACTTTGCTAATGACATCCCTGTGAAATGGGGATTACCTTATTATCTCTATGTAAAATATGGTAAACTGAGGCTCATAGAAGTCAGGTAATATATCCCAAGATAAAGCCACTATTAGCTTGATGATGCTTCTACCTAGTAAGCCCAGAGCATGGACAAGAATCTAGCAAGATAGAAAAGATTGGAGGGACCCAGTTCTGACAGGAAGAAAGTGTTAAGAAGCAACAACCCCAAAGCAAACATAGACTCACCAGTGCTTTAAGTTTCCAAGAGATCATGGGAATCATATCGAGTGGGAAGGGAGCTCAGGGGCCACCTAGTACAACTCCCTTATTTTACAATTAAACAAAAAAAGACAGGGTGCTAAAGTGACTTGTTCCTGCTTATATAGATTTTTTAAAAGAAATCAAGGGTAGAGTTTGAACTCAGAACTTCTGCACTAATATTTCATTTCTTTCTCAACATTGAATTAGGCATTGAGAGCTTTGATATGTCAACTGCAAGGGGCATATGGAGAAACTGAGCCCCAGAGAGTTTAACTCACTGCCTTAAATTCACAATAAAGTCATCATAGATGTGAAGCTAAAGTCTCAAATCTTTTAAGCCTGAAGGTGTGGGGAATGGGATTAATTGGCTGCCATGAGGATGTCACTGTTTTATTGACTGTCGTAATTTAATTCACTGACTTCAGCCAATCACTTTACCAGTTAGTTCCATCATTGGTAGGGGGAAAGGGAAGTGCTAAGGCAAGGAGTATGAGTAGCTCCCCTCAAATCCATCCTTCCATATCTGGACAAATGTAAGAGAGGAACAGCTGAAACTCTTGCAGGTATGGAAACCGAATCTATCTCAAAAAGGATTCAATGAACCCCAAAAGAAATAGAGTTCAACATGTGTGTGTACGTTAATCACTCCATAACAATTGTTCTCAGACATTTGGGTCCAGGATCATTTTGCACTCTTAAAAATATTAAAGACCGTAAGGAGATTTTGTTTATGTGGATAACTATCAACCTTCACAGTATTATAAAGAAACACAGATTATTTTTTAAATTATTCATTCATTTAAGTATAAATAAAAACCCATTACATGTTAACATAAAAAAGTGTTAACATTTAAAAAAAAAAACTTACTTTCCAAAACAAAAACAAACAACTGGGAGAAGAGTGCAACTGTTTTACATATTTTTGCAAATCTTCATAATGTCTGGCAGAATCCAGACAGTTGGATTCTCATATCTGCTTCTACTTTCAATCTGTTGCAATATGTTGCTGTGGTTGAAGTTCACAAAGAAAATCTGGCCTCACCTAGATGTATACCTGGAAAAGGGTGGGGGGAGTATTTTAATACTCAAATAACATCTTAAAATTACTATTAAAATCATTTTCACTTCAGAGACCCCCTGAAAAAGTTTCAGGAGCGTTCATGGATTTGGATTATACTTTGAGAACCACTGCTAATTCCACTGCTGATGAATAGCTAGCCAGCCTCTGGATGAAAATTTTTGGTGAAGAGGAATTCACTATCTCTCAAGGTTTCCTGTCCCAGTTTTGGACAATTCCAATGGTAGGGAATCTGTCTTCAGTGTGACCTGAAAACTTCCTCTTTGTAAGTCCCGACCAAATGTAGAAGCAAACAGCTAGGAACAGAGTCCCCGACTTTGGAGAAGCATGTCATACAGGATTGCTACAACTTAGTAAAAATTGTCTGAGAGTTGTTATGGTAGAAAAGTCCATTAACCCGGACTTTAGTTACCTGATCCACAGCCAGGAGGCATACTGAGCTGTCATGCCCTCAGGATGTTCTGAATGGCACCGGAACCTGTTTTGTCAGTAGCTAACGCTAAAGAGTTAATCATCTATTGGTCAAACCTAAAAAGAATCCCCTCTGGCCCATTTGATTTTTGGACTGTCAAGTCATCTCTGTATCTTAACTTGAAGCTTTCTCAGTTTAACAGGACCTACAAGACCTTTCACTTGGCTGGGGTAATATTTAAGACCCCAGAATCCTCACTATGATAAAGTACTGGAAAAGGACTTGAGTGGAGATTGGGGGGGGGTTACCCCTCACTAGAGAACTTCAGAGGCTGTTGTGTTTTAAAGAGGAGGGTGAGCAATTTCTTAACAGGAGTATTGGAGAAATGCCATGTCCTTCAAAAGAATGAAAATTCTTGGAAAATGGATGCTCCAGTGACCCAGTCGCCAGGGGTCAATTGAAGGTACAGCCTTTTTGAGAAAATGACCATCACAGGGCATCGCGCATCTGAGAAAGCAGTGTGGTGTCAGGATCATTTCTCTTCCTGCTTAATCATGGCCAGGTGGGCAGATAGGCAGACAACCCAGCGTTTTTCTGGTCTGAAGCTTCACCCATCATGACCCCCCAGGTCCCACACTAAAATGAGGAGTTACTTTCATGCTGCCAAGCCTGGGAGTAGTTTCCATGTCCGTTTGTGGATTTTGCTTATTAGAGAGATGAAAGTCCTGGTTGCTTCACAATGAGGGTGGATCATTATTTATAACATTGAGAAAGTAATGACTCTGACCAATTATCGATTAAATATTTCATAATTAGGCAAAGCCTCGGTTTATGAAGCTTTACTCCCAAAGCACCCCAACTGGGCATTTCCTCCATCTAAGTCCAAGAAGGCATTTATGTATCTGCTTCATGGGGGGAACTTACTGAAGTGTTTCTTCTAATTCATGGATTTTAAACAGTGGGGAGCAAGATTATAGGAGCCCACCCCATTGCCCTCGGCCTGCATCCTGAATTCAATCACAAAGTCCTTTCATTAGGGGGTATAATCGAGATGCTGTGTATTGTATCTGGGCAGCCAAGTGTATCCTTTCTCCATTGTACTAGTTCCCATAATGGGAAGGAAATGAATTTTTCTAGGTCCTTCTGAACTCTATGTGGAACCTGTCTTAAGAGGTCCTGGAAGGGACCAAGATCACTCATTACTTAGGATAACAGACCTACTGATTTATTAGTAGTCTGAATGTTTCTCTGAAATCTGATTTCTCAGTCACAGTGGAAAATGAAGCAGGAACCAGCAGGAGAGATCAAGAATTCTGAGACTGGCAATCCAACTAATCAAATGATGTAAGTCTTTTGATGTAAGTTTTTATGAGAAATTTTAATGTTCTAAGCTAAGGAACATTATGTAACCTTCTCTGATAACTTGGTTTCCATACTAATCGGGATAGAGCACTGGGTCTGGAGTCAAGAAGTTAAAATCCAGACTCATTTATTGCCTGTGGGACCCTGGACAAACCCCTTCATCCCTGTCCTCTATTTTCTCTCCTGTAAAGTGGGGTTAATAATGGCATCTACCCCCTTGGGTAGATGCGCTCACAACAGCGAGGATCACATGAAATGATTTAAAAGTGGTCGGCACCCAGTCTGGACTTAAATGTTTACTTCTTTCAGCCTTCGCCGTCTTTCCATTCACAATTGAGAATCTCTGTGTGATCTCCTAAGTTGCTATGAACTGTTCCATGATCTTCTCCATGGAGGTCACTCCAGATTTTTATAGGCCATCCATGTCTCGCTCCAGTTCTACCCCATGACTACTGGCCATATCTACCTGCTTGTTTGCTATGTCTCAAGCTGAGCCATCAGCTTGTCCCCTTCAGCTGCTCCTCCTTCCTTCCCTCTCTGTATGGAGGGTGTTACCACCCTGAGTCCCCTGGCTCCAAACTTCTGGACCATTAGGTCTTCTCTCTCCTTCGCCAGCCCACTAGCCAAGCCAGTTGGTACATCTACTGACTATCCTCCCATGTGTCCTGGGTTCAGACTCGCCTCTTCATGCCCGTTACTGCCATCTTAAAGCAGATCCTCATGCCTTCTCACAAGAGTTACTGTAATGATCCCCCGGACCACATCCGTGCTGCTTTAAAGTCCATCTTCCACACAGTTGACAAAACCTTCTCCTGATAACATAAATCTAGCCATATCACTTCCCTACAGTGCCTTCCTATTACCTCAAGGATAAATTTCAGATGACAGTCTGGCTTATAAGGCCCTCTGCAATCTTGTTCCAATTTCCTTTCAGTTTTATCCTATACTGTCCCCTCTACATTCAGTCCACATCCCAACCCAATGCACTTCTATCCATTCACCCAGATTGACATGTCATCTCCTGCCTCCACCCATTCATGTGGGCCTGCCCCAGAACTAGGATGGGTCCTGTCCTTATCTCCATCTGTCACAATATTCATTATTCTTCCAAGTTCAGCATAAAGGGCAGCATGAAGGATAAAAAAAACTGCAACATTTTCCTAGATCAGTACAGTCGTTAGTGCCATTTCCCTCCTCACATATCCTCGAAGCTTTTTTTTTTTAAAGCAATTGGGGTTAAGTAACTTGCTCAAAGTCACATGGCCAGTTATTTCTGGGTGGGTGCTGAATATCTGAGCCCAGATTTGATCCAGGTCATCCCGACACTGGAGCCGGTGCTCTTACTCGCTGAGCCACCTGGCCGCCCCTCGAAGCTTTTTGCCTGTGTTTTCTTTGCCCTCATAATTCACTTTGCTGTACTTATGTGGGTGAACTTGTCAGAATACCCAGTCAAGCACAAGCTACATATTAAAAGGTCCAGGACTTACAAAAAAGATCCTTATGTCCACAGTGCCTAATGATTGCTTTAGGTGGAGTACCTCTTTAATGGTGTGTATTGGATTTAATTTAATTAAGTATCTCTCTTCTCCAAACTTGCCACAGATTCATATAATGTCAGAGTGGGCAGGATCCTTGGGGGATATCTGCTCCAATCCGTTCACCTTTCAGAGAAGATAATTGAGTTTCAGAATAGGGAACTGACTTACTTAGGGTCACATGGATTGTAAGTATCAGAATTCGGATTGGAATTCGGTTGTTCTGGCTAGGTCTAATCCCAAACCCCAGAGGTCTTCCCCCCCCGACCTTGGTGTCTAACACAACAATTATGTGCTCTCTCTCTTACACACACACACACACACACACCCACACACACATACTCACACACATGCTCACATACATGTAGCTCTTGATTATATATCCACTTTCTTCTATTGTTCTCACATTGTTCTCAGTTTGTGAATCTCTCTCTCCATAAGCACTCTGATGGCCTCTGGAGACAGTCACTTTGGTTTACACATCTTTGTACTATCCACAATATTGAGTGAAAGATTGGGATTGACAATAGGGTTTTAAGAAAGATTTGACTGAGAAAAAAATGAAATGTGTTTGTATACATCCACAAAATGACATTCCTATTGAAATAGCTATGTGCTATAGCTAGCCTTCTTATTGGAAAGGCATGTTTCAACTGAAGGAAGATTCTTCTGGTCTTCTTGTAGCATGCACTCCTCAGCTGGGTCTTTTGGACGTAGGTCTAAGAAAAGGGCAATTTCTTAAATTGGCCATCATCTACTTACCCCAAATATATTTTTAAAAAAATTTCAATGTTCATTTTTTAATTGAGTTCCAAGTTCTTTCCTTCCTTTTTACCTCTCTCCTACCTGCTGAGAAGGTAAGCAATATAATATCGATTATACATATGAAATCATATAAAACATATTTTTGCATTAATCATGTTGCAAAGAGAAAACAAGAAAAAATGATGAGCACAAAGAAAGTGAAAAGGCTCTGCTTCACTGTGTACTCAGAGACTACTGGTTTTCTCTCTGGATATAGAAAGCATTTTTCATCTTGGGTCCTTTGGAATTGTCTGGGATCAAAATTATCTTAACTAAAATAGCCAAGTCTTTCACAGTTGATCATCATTACAACATTGCTGCTACTGTACACAGTGTTCTCTTAATTCTGCCCAGTTCACTTTGCAACAGCTCAAATAAGTCTTCTCACTTTTTCCAAAATCACCGTGCTGTCATTTCTTATAGCACAATACTATTCTATCACAATTATATACCACTATATGCTCAATCATTCCCCACTTGGTGGGTAGCATCTCAATTTCCAGTTCCATACCACCACAAAAAGAGTTGCTATGAATATTCTCTACATATAGGTCCTTTTCTCTTTAAAAAAAAATCTCTTCCATATATAAACCTATTAGTGGTATTCCTGGCTTTAACGGTAGGGATAGGAATGTTGATTACTTACAAAGATTTATTTTATATCCTACAACTTTACTTAAGTTCATTGTTTCAATTCCTTTTTTATTTGATTCTCTAGGCTTTTCTAAGTATACCATCAAAGAGTAAGAATTTTGTTTTTTCATTGTCTATTTTTATCCTTTCAATTTCTTTTTCTTGTCTTCTCGTTATAGCTAGCACTTACAATACAATACTGAATAATGGGGGTGATAATGGACACCTGTGCTTTATTGGAAAGGCAGACAATCTTTGCTCTTATAGATACTTTTCATTTTAAGAAAGGTTCCATTTATTTCTGTGCTTTCTAGTGTTTTTGAATAGGTGCATGTCCTACATCATATAAATCTTTTTCTTCATCTACTGATATAGTCATATGATTTTTGTTGTTTTTGTTATTGATGTGCTCAATTATACTGATAGTTTTCCTAATATTGTATCAGTCCTGCATTCCAGGTATAAATCATATCTTGTCATAGTATATGATCTTTGTGATCTATTACTGTGATCTCCTTGCTAGTAATTTGTTGCATCAATATTCATTAGGGAAACTGGTCAGCAGTTTTCTTTCTCTGTTTTTGCTCTCCCTGGATTAGGTATCAAAACCATAGTTGGGTAATGAAAGGAATTTGCCAGGACTCCTTTTTATCTATTAACTTATAAGTCCACCTAGTCCTGGTTATTTTTTCCCCCCTCAGGTGACTTATTTATGACTCTTTCAATTTATTTATTCACTCATTCATTCATTCGTTTATACTTTTTTTTTGAGGGGGGAAGGCAGGGCAAATGTGGTTTAATGACTTGCCCAAGGTCACATGGTTCATAAGTGTTAAGTGTCTGAGGATGGATTTGAACTCAGGTCCTCCTGACTCCAGGGCCAGTTGGCTATTTACAGTGCCACCTAGACACCCCAATTTATTTTCTAAGATAAAGTTATTTACATATTCTAGTTCTTCTTCTAGTAATCTGGGCAATTTACACTTTTTAAAAATATTTTCCATTTCTCTTAGATTGTCAATTTTACTGGAATGTAATTGGAAAAAAAATAACTACTAATAATTTCTTTATTTTCATTCATTGGTGGTAAATTCACCCTTTCTATTTTTGATACTGGCAAAATGGTTTTCTTCTTTTAAAAACATCAAATTAATCAATAATCTATTTAATTTTCCCCTAAAATCATCTCCTAGTTTTATTTATTTTTTTTTACTTTTAATTTTGTTCATCTCTCATGTGAGTTTTGAGGATTTTAATTTTGGTGTTTAATTAAAGATTTTACTTTTTTAGTTGAATGCCTAATTCATTGATTTGCTATTTCTCATAAATATGTGCCATATATAACTAGGAAAAAGCCACACTCACTTTCATTACCATAATTTTTTCCCCACAGGTCTGTCATATCTAACTTTTCTGAATTTTTTTCATCTCTTTAACTTATTTCTTA
>NW_027186310.1:1378562-1390897 GCF_028583685.1 Petaurus breviceps papuanus
TCTGAGGGTCATAGCACCATAGCTTTATGCCTAGAATTGACCTCAGGGTCCGATAAATGAGCAATTTCAGCAAAAGGCCATTGCCAAGGTAAATTTAAATGCATTCACAGAAGTGCTTTATTACAGAAATGCAAACAAAAGTATCACTCTTTCATTATTTAGAAGGGTAGCCTTGGGAACTAGGAATACCTGAGTTCAAGGACTGCCTCTGACTTCTCCTGGCTTTGGGATGCTAAGCCAATCACTTCATATTGAACTGTTCCCAGGCCACTCCCTATAACTAGAAGTTGTAGGGATGTATTGGTAAAGGGAGTTTTCTCATTCATCCAGAGCTCCCTACCAATTATAGGGGCTGGGCCCTTTGCCAAAACTATAGAAATAATAAAAATCACATAATGAGGATGTCTGATGAGTTTCTATGGTAATGGGTACACTCATTGTAGACCTTCACTCCAAATTTGTTGTATGTAGGCTTGATCTCTCTCCTGAGCCCCAGACTCCCAGCTGCAATTTCATAGTAGACATTGAAAAATGGATATTTCATAGACACCTCATATCCAAGGCATAACTCATGATCACTCCACTCATTCTTAGCCCTCTCACCAAACCTATTTCTCCTCAGACCTTCCTATTTCTGTCCAAGGTACCATCATCCTTCTAGTCATTCAGAATTAGAACTTCAAAGTTATCTTTACCTCTCACTCAGCCTTCCGATCTAATCCCTTGCTAAGTCTTGTCGATTTTACACCATAGCTATGGAATATTTCTTATAAGGCCCCTTGTCTCCTCTCACACGGCTATTCTCTCTAATTCAAATTCTCATTTCTTCTGGCTTGGTCCATTATATTAGCTTCTGAATGCCAGTTTCTTTCCTCCCTAATGCATCTTCTACAGAGATGCTGAGTTCATATCTCTTTAGCACAGGGCTGACCATGGCACTTATGCTCAGGAAACTCTAGGTATTCAGTAACACCTCCAGGGAATAAGGTAAAATTCCTATTTGGCAATTGAAACCATTCACAACTTAATTTCCCAGAATGACTTGCACACACTCTCCATTCCAGCCAAGCTGATCCACTTGCCAATTCTCACACATAACATTCTGCCTCCCATGATCATGACTTTGGACTGGCCATGTCCCATGCCTCTTTACTTCACACTCTTAGAATTCCTGAATTCCTTTAGAATTCAGCTCAAAGACACACCCTCCAGAAAGCCTTTTGGGACCACTCCAGTTTTACACGTAGATGTACTTAGAATTGTCTTTTCATTTCTGTGTATATGCTATTTCCCTACAGAAGAATACAAGCTTCTTCAGGGCAGCAACAGTTTTTTACTCTCCATTACACTCCAATTTACTCTCCAATTACACTCCAACGCCTAGCATAGTTCTCAGAATCTAGTAGGGACATGATTCTTCTTGTTGATTGATCTTACAAGGATGATGAATCATCCATGGAAGTTTCCCTGAGATAGTCCCAGGATAGTGTGGAGGTGTTATCATGCCTAGAAGACTATGCCAGTGAAAGGCAAGTCTGGACACATGGGACCCATCACGGGGACAGAGTATCCATCCACCAGGATCAACCTAGGTCATTCCATTCCATCCAAACATTAAGGATCCTCTATGTGCAAGACCTTCTCTGTCCTCCAAGGTGAGAAAGCAAAGATAAAACATCTTTCTACAGGCCTGGCTATCTTGTGATGTTGTAATTATATCACTTTAGCACTCAATGGAGATGGAAATAAAAGGATAGAAAATGATGAAATCAGAGATCTTTCAAGTTATTTAGTAACTTACTGTCCTTTATAATCCCGTATGTGTGGACAGTGGTTTATGGTTTATTATGCCTTCTGTATTCACATGCTTCCTTATTCTCTTTGCACAGTGGCCCCATATGGAAGCTCAGCTGAGCTTATTGGTCCCTATTTTAAAAATCATTCAATGCTACACTTAAATACCTTCCCTCAACAGGAAGCTGTCCCTGATAACTCCAAAGGGAAGTTCAGGGTGCTAAGTAACTTACAGAAAGCTACTGGTAAATATTTGAGAAATACTAGAGAGCCAGAACCTCCCCAGAGGCACCACACCACCTTATATCCCCCAACATGAACTCACCTGCCACAAACCTCCTGATAACAAGTCACATTGCTATTTTCTTTCTTCTTTGCTCCTCTAGCCCAGGTGTCTTCATGGAGCAAATTGAGTGTTCTCCCAGAGCAGGGTCACTGTTCTCTTAAGAGAGGCTCAGAAAATTGTGCCACCTGATAAAGAGAAGAGTAATGACTAACTGTCCTTAGCTTTAAGCAATTGGCCTATATGACCAGTGGGCTGGCACCTGCTTTGGGGGCAATAATGAGAAACGTGGGAGAGGAACAGCTAGAGATGAAAAGTCATGACCCTGCAGGGAAAGAGAATCTAGTTGAATTGGAAAGATAATATATATTGTCTGGTCACAAATTGAGGGGGAATTTTCAACAGATATTATTCCTTTGTCTCCCCATGTGGGGAAGCATTGACCATTGGCAGGGTGGGTTTCTTTTTCTGCTAACATAAGCTCCCTTCAAGAATCCTGAGGGAACCAAAGATGGAATCTTGACAGCAGAGTATATCAGACAGAGAGGGGGAGAAATTAAAATAAAAAGTCGCAGAGTGACTTTACAATCTTGAATGCTGGAACTATTCGGTGTCTAGGAAGGGAGAATGTCAGAGCTAGGAGGGATCTTAGAATAGAGCATGTCAGAGCTGGAAGATGTTCAGAACATGGAATGGCAGAAATGGGAAGCAATCCAATCCCACTCCGTCATTTTACAAATGTTGAAATTGAGTCTCATAAAGGTTAAATGAGACATTGTCCAAGGTCTCCCAGCAAGTAAAGAACACATCTTGTAGAATTCAGGGCCCCTGAGTAGCTGCTTTATCCTCTTTCTAATATAATGAACTTCTGAATAAATCTTCCAAATGAACAGAAAATTTGCACGAATTTTAGGGAAATGCACACTCCATAATAACACCCCCAAATCAATTGCCCTTACATATATCTAGCCATCCACCATCTTTGAGTGAGGGCTGGGAGGATCCTGAGGATACATAGATATCTGTTAGAAGAGGGACTCAGAGAGGAGTGATGGTGAAACACCATTTCTCAACCCTGAGAATGAAGGTAGACAAATTCCTAACCAACATATTTCATGATCTTTGATCACCTAAGCCCTACAGTTGGATACAGTAGCATGGGATATAGGAGCCCTTGATTTACTCATCAACATTGCATTTAATTACTGCCACTTTCCACTGTGAAAAAAAAAACAAAAAATACAAAAACATTGTATTTAGAGTCAGAGACCCTAGGTTCAAAACCCAGCTCCTTCACTACCTCAACTACTCCAACATACCTCATTAAGGGATGCTGATCAAATCCCTTCTATTTTGTAGGCCTTAGTTTCCACTTCTTTATTTGAGTTGGTGAAGGTTAATGACTGCCTTAAGGTTTGGAGATCCAGGGCCCCAGGGATGACCCCATGGTTTATGTAGCACCCACTATCATATCTTTCACCTACCAAGAATTGATTTAAATTATTAGTGGTCAATGTGATGAAACCTGAGGGTTTGGCGGAGTCCTAATTCAACTCTCTACTTTGGGAGTCAATAGGGAACCACCAAAGTCATCAGTAAATAGAAACATTGGTCAAATTGTAAACTTGACCTATATCCAATGAATTCTAGAGCTTTGTTAATTATTAGTCCACCAACTTTATCCTACAGATGGGGAAACTGAGGACCAAGGAGGAAAACTATCTTAAGTATCTTAACAGAATTATGGAATTGAAACATTAGAAGGTTCCTCAGAAATCAACCACTTCAATAGCCTAATTATACATTTGAGGAAACAGGACATTGAGGAGTAGTGAAATGTTCCAGCAAACATTTAATTAGTTCACAGAACAATTGCTCATAGAACAATTCATAGCTGAAAGAGGTAAAATTCAAATGAAGATTTCCTCTCTCTCAGCCTGTATTCTTTTGACCATAAAAACCAGAACTATTTTCCCTTTGGATATAACATTGACTTAAAATCCAAACTATGTCAGTTTGAGCAAATTCCTTCCTCCTCTCTGGATCTCACCTTCTCTCTCCACTTTAGGTGGAAAAATGTGCCTCTGAGCTTAGATGAGCTGAAGACCCCTCCAAGCTTGGAATTCTGCCATTCTGAGTCTGTAAATGACAAATGCCCTCTGTGTGGAATTTTCTTCAACGAATCAGCCTCCAGGGGGCAGAAAGCTCTTGTTTTCCTTCCACAAGACATCTTGTCCTTCTTCTTTTCTTCCTCAACTCCTACAAAGAGTAATTTTCCCTGGAGTGGGAGCTGCATTATTCAAAAGAAGCCACTGAATGTGTTCGAATATTGGCCCTAGCCTTCTCATAAAGGGCCACACATGATAGAGGAGGCAGGAACTCTATTGTCCTGGGTCACCAACTTAAAGATATCCCATCTTAAAAGTACTTATAGACTATGCTGCTGGAAATATTCAAGCAAACATATCTCTCCCTCTCCCCTCCCCATTTCCTCACCAAAAAACTCAATTTTGACAGTCTTCCTGTACTCAGAGTCAATTTCAATGTCAAGGAGTTCTCACTTGCTGTCTTAAATGGAATATAGTGATCAGTAACTCAGACAACGGCTTCTTCCTTATCTCTCTGTCTCTCAGCCCATTGGAGGTCATGAAAGACTTGTGTGTGTGTGTGTGTGTGTGTGTGTGTGTGTGCGTGCGTGTGTGTGTGTGTGCATGCGTGTTTTCCTTTTGAGAGCTCCTCAGGCAACGAACTGTATTAATTTCCTTGGCAGCCAACACCATGTACGCTGTCAACAATTAGCCTGCGGATGTTGGGAATTGCTTGTGGAGTAAATAAAATGTATATTTCCCATGCTCGAGGGGAAGAAAAGAATCAATATCACATATGTACTGACTCGGACCAGGAGACAGGAAGAACAAGAGACAGGTGATTTATATACCAGGTTAGGAAATTCAGAATACATTAGCAGAATAAGGTATGCATTCTTGACGGTCATGTTTGTTATATAAGTCTCCAGTGTGAGCTGGCATAATACAGTTGGTACTTAGCTGAGCAGATTTAGAAGGAATAGAAATGGCTTCAAACCCAAGTTCTGTCACTGGAAATCTATGTGGCTTTCACCATCTTCCCATCCCCTCGCTTCCTGCAATACTGGCCTAGTTTTTGTTCTCTAAACACAGCTTTCCATTTCCTGCCTTCGAGCCTTTGCCCACACTTTGCATCTTAGCCTTGTCCTCCATGTCTGCAATGCACTACAGTCAAACTGTTATGAAACAAGAGGAATGAAGTTCCCATCTTTGGAAGGTTTTAAGAAGAGACTGACAATGTGCTGGGGAGGCAAAAGGATATTTGTTCAGGGATGCTCTGTCCATTAGCTCTGACGTTCCTTCCAATGCTAAGATTCCATGATTTTGATGTATGAATCTGCAAACACTTGGTACATTCAAATGTAAATTTACAATTTTTTGTCATTATTCATTAAACAAGGAAATGAATTGTTCCAGTAACAGAATCACAGACTTGAGATTCTAAGGGCCCGCAGACATCATTTGTTCTAACTCAAATAGTGAATCCCACCTACACAGATGCCTTCCCTTGAAAACTGATAGGAACCTTCTTTTATAATACATCACTAGGTCTTGCCTTCATTGTCCTAAGGCAGCCAGGTCCATTTGGGGGACAAGCTAAACTTTACCAGTTTTCTCAACCAGTTTTTCTCTGGCAAGATCTCTAATCCAGATTATCATGATTCTGGAGCTATACCTGTTTCTCTAGGTAGAAGAAAATAGGGCTTGAAACTGAAATGAACAAAGTCTTAATGTTATTGAGCATCAAAGGTGGGATTTAATTCAACTCTTTCAATTTCTGTTTTCTTTTCTACTATTTTCTTGACTGTGTACATTTCTTTGGTATATATATATATATATATATATATATATATATATATATATATATATATATATTGCTAAGTACCATGATATATTAATTGGGAATGAAATAGGCAGTGCGATATGAGGGAGAATTGCATTTAGAATGAGAAAACTGAGTTCAAATTTTGACTTTGAGCGACCTTGGGCAAGTCATTTCTCATCTATAGGCTTCAATTTCTTCATCTCTAAAATGGAGAGGATTAGACCATATAATCTTACAAGTCTCTAAGGTAATACAGCAAAAAAAATCATGATACCATAAAGGTAATAAAGGAATGAAAAGGGCACCTTTTGATGAAATGAGCAGGGACAAGTTTCCAGGTCCTTGAACACAGAAACTTTCATTCCGAGATTAGATGCTAGTTATTCTGGATGGGACTGGAAGAAATCCAAAATGTTCTAGGAAAATCCGACTATAATCCTATGAAGAGAGAAATGGAGTCTGGATATACCAGTGGGTGGTCACAGATCTGCCATTTTCTGAAATCTTGGCCAAGTCACAAAATTATAGAATCACAGCATTTCAGAGTTGAACAAGACCTCCAATATTATCTGGAACATTTGTCAGTGAAAAATAGTACACAGAATGCTGATCTAGCCTTTGCTTAGATACCTCCAATTCCCTGACAGTCTACTAGTAAGTTTTGAGGTAGCACATTCAACTTTAGGACAGCTAAAATCATCATGATTTTTTCTACTTTTCCATAAGCCTAAGCTTATTTCTTTTCAACGTTCATTCACTCCTAGTTCTATCCTCTGGGAGCAGACAGAACATGTGTAATTAATTTTCACATACATTTTTAAAAGTACATGAAGACAGCTATTTCTCCTCACCAGCCTGTTCTCCAGAATTTCTGCATTCTGCCATGAGTGACATCACTTCTAACATTTGCTTCATAATTTTAAAAATCCATAGGGCCTTTCTTCCTTAAATGACAAGCACTTGAGGCCCTTCATCATTCTTGTTGCCCTCTGTAAGCTCCACCAGCCTCATTTTCCTCCTTTTAATACAGTTGGACTCTATGTCCTACAGTGACTGGCGTTCAATGATCCTTTAAGTTGCATTGTCTTCTTCCATTCTATTGTGAACATAAACACACTCATGATGTCGAAGTGATCCAGGCTGAATAAACATCTTGCCAAAAAAAAGAAAGTGCAACTGTTTCCCACGAATTGCCCTTCTCATTGCTAAAGCGAATAAAAGAAAGAAAAAATATCACCATTTTCAATTCTTCTGAAATGTCAGTCACTGTGAGTGAGTTGGTGTTTCAGTTTATGTTCACAAGCATCCCACAGATAAATATTTTCTTATCATGCCCACTCCAATAAGCTCCATATTTTGGCAGCCTTTCCCTTCCTCCTAGCCACAATGAGCAGAGCTCAAAATAAGGACAAAGCCGAGTCCTGGTCTGAGTTAACAGATTTGGTGTAGAGTCTGGATTGACTGATGGAGAATCCTGTCATTGTTGTTGGGATCAAGGTGGGTAAAAGAGGGATAAAAGGTCAGGTCAGCAGGCTCTGCTAAAGAGTGGGTGACAGTGCAGGAGACCTCAGCCATGATGAGTTACAGAATTTCTAACATTTACTTTTAAAATCTGAATTGAATAATAAGTCCTTGCTCCTTAAATGTAATCTATAATTTGGAGGAGTGACAACTTGATGCTGAATTACCATCACAAATCCTTAGGGTTCTATTTAACAAATTCTGAAAACTCAGTGCCGTCTATATACATCATGTTTAATAAAATGTGTTGGAAAAAGCCTCCTTTAAACTTAGAAGAAATAATCAGTTCTATTTAGGAAAGACAATAATTGACTTAAGGCTAAACAGAGACATAATGAACTTAAACTGTCTTACTAAAAGATAACACATTTTATTTTTTGCAAAGTTCTTGACATTAATGTGTTAGGGAAATGTTAGAAACAGAAATTTTTTTTCCCCAATGTGGACAGCAAGTATTCTAGTGTTGCCGTGATACTTGTCTATTTTGTACATTTTCAGTAAGAAAAAAAGACATGGGTATGGAGCTTAGCCAAAAGTTCTGTAATGTTAAAGTCAGGGAAGGTTTAATGCGTTCAATAGGCTCATTTAATAGGCCCAACCAATTATAGGGTGCTTTACACATTTGGGACATTTTTTTTTCCAACATTCCTTTTCTTCTTTAGTCAACATATTATTTTCTTGTATTTACAGATGTTTTGGGTTGATGCAACTTGTAGAATTTTTATGATGTTCTTAAATACATAATTGTCCTATATTTGGGGAGGAAGTCAGTGGTATTCTCATACATTGGTGGTAAATATGAAATCGATTATATTATGTGAAAAATGATTAGTGAAAGATGATTTCACCCTTTTGTCTGAGATGAAGTAGGCAAAGTCTTTTGCTAATAACTTGAATCATGTCACATTCTTGAACCAATAATTATAGCTTTTACCTAGTTCTACTGCTTTCTAGCCTTACAGACAAGCTGGAGTTTCACTCCCCTTCTGTGATGTAACTGTCCTGCCATTCATTATATTAATAGTGATAATTGTTTGCAAGCTTTCTATTTTGCATTTGATTATTTTGATTAATATTAACTCATTCTCCTTTAGTTTTGATGACATTCTGGTAGAAAAAAGTCCTGGGACTAGTTTATGTTCTGGTATTATTCATTTATTTTCAATATTCTCTGGATAATTATATAAGTATACAAAATGACTATGTAAATATTCTAACTGTGACTTCTATTTCATCTGATTTTTCTAATCTCTTTCTTGTAGAGTTCAGATAGAAATTGCTTAAAAAGAAGTAATTATTGTAATATTATTCTTGTACATTCAAAGTTCAGCAGACTATTGTATAGGTTGACTCCCTCTCCCTCTCTCTCTCTCTCTCTCTCTCTCTCTCTCTCTCTCTGTATATATATATACACATACACATATGGTCACTGTTGTTACTAAACCCTCTATCAGATAATCTGAATTGCAGATGAATTTAAGGATCTAGTAACTAGATTCTAGTTCATAACATTCACAGTATCAAGACCATGCAGAGGTGCCCCACCATTCAGGCATTTGGATGACAAAGGAATAGGACCAGTGGAATGGTAAGGGTTGTGATACGGTAATAGGAAGAAGTATTCATCTCCGAAGGAGATACAATAACTTCTACATATAGACAATGGGAAGGAATATGCTACTTCCACAGTCATCAAATGGAATGGAATTCCATGCATCTGCCTTTACTGGTCTCAGTTCTCTCACTTTGAAAATGAGGGAATTGAATTAGTTTTTCTCTAAGGTCCTTTTCAATTCCAAAGTTCTGGGATTCTATGATTTATGGTCAGATAAGATTTTTATTACTTTCGGCCAAAGGCTATTGCAAGACTTAGAGAGAAAGAGTAACTCCATTGTGATCTTTGAAGTAAGTTATAAAGATGAAAGCAGAGCAAAGTTTGGATGAATTTTTAAGAATAAAAAAGAAGTAACATTTCACAGAGTCAATAGACTCATCTGCCCTCTTGGCTGGCCTTTCTCTCTGTTATTACACCAGTTATGGTCATTCTCCATGACTCAATTTTTGACCTTTGTGCTCTCTCTCTAGTCTCAACCTTTATCTCATTCCCATTCATATCAGAGGAAAAATAAATTATCTATTGGGCATGACAATACATGTAAGCCTTTATAATATAAACATGATGTAAGTAGGTAAGATGAGGAAATTGAGGACCTGAGAGGTATAGAAATTTCACTAATTTCAATAGCTAATAAATTGTATAGCTCAGATTAAAACACAGTCTTCTAACTCCTAATCTAAGGCTTATTCCTTTGCATATACCACAGAATTGATAAAAACAAAAAAGAATTTACCCAATCAATTGAGGCAGAACCATTTTGTGAATGATGTTGAACAGTAGATCTATATGAATTTCAGGGGTTGGGGGTCAGAAATTCCATAGCATTGCCTACAATCAGAGGACTGGAAATTAAGCTATACAAGGATTGAATGAAGGAGGCAGAGCTATTTAACTTGGGGGAAAGAAGATATAAGGGGCACATGAATTTTTTTTTTCAATTATTAGAGTGAAATTTCACATTGAAGAGAGTTTAAACTTGTTTTGCTTTCCCCCAGAGGACAGAACTGGGAACGATGTGTCAAAGTTGCAGGAAGAAAATTTCAGCTTGATATAAAGAAAATATTCCTCAACGATTAGATTTATCCAGAAGTAGAAAAGGGTGGCTCATGAGGTAGTGAGTTTTCCATCTCTGAAGGTCTTCAAGAGGAGTCTAAATGATTATTTTTGGAGTTTAAGTGGATGGTGTTCTAATTCAGGTAGTGCTTAGCCAAAGTGGTCTCTAAGTCTGTGAATTCTCTGCATTTTCAGCTTACCTCATTCATCTAATATCTTCACACAATCTGTCTCTCTCCATCAGATTCATCACTATCATCATCCCAAGTGCAAAACGTTCCTGACTTGGGGGTGGAGCCAAGATGGCAGAGTAGAAACAGAACTTCTCCATGACTCCAGCTTCTACCTCCCCCAATACATGTAAAAAATTACTCTAAACAAACTTTAGAGCAACAGAAGCCACAAGTGACAGAGAGAAACAAATCTCCCACTTAAGGTAGGCCAGCAGGCCAGAAGGAAGCGGCTCTCACACCAGGCTGGGAGCCATGCCCAGTCTCATGTGATTCCCTGGGCTCTGGTCCCAGGGCAGCCCCAACCAGCAGCAGCCAGAGCAGACTTCAGGAGAGTGAAGCACCAGAGGCTCTGGTGGTTTCCAGACTTCTCAATGTATAAATGCCCAAGACAAAGAAAAAGGTCAGTGTGGAAATTTGTTGGAATGGGGGGGCCAAAGATCATGGTCCAGCTGCTTGCCCCAAAGTGAGAAGCAGTGGAGACATGGGGGCTGTGCAACCCCTGCCACATGGCTGCCTCAGGAGTTCCTGGACTGTAGATTGTTGGGGGACCAAGTGACCACTCAGAGGGAAAGTGCTCTTGCTTTAACCTGCTTGGATGTGGATCTCAGTCTTGGGTGGTGGTCCCAGGGTGTGTGACCAGTGAGCCAGAGTTTGTGGGGGCTGTAGGGATGGCCCCTACTAATAGTCCCAGCATCTGAGAAAACCCCAGCACTTTGGAATAAAGTTCTCTCTGTTTTGGAAGCAGAGTTCTACCATGGCAAAGAGCTCAAAAGTCAAGTGATTGACTGGCAATATGAGCAAGCACAGGAAGCACAACAGATGATAGAATACTTTTTGGGGGACAAAAAGGATCAAGGCATGGAGTGGGAAGAAGAAAGCAAAATCAGAACTCCTGCATCAAAACCCTCCAACAAAACTATGAATTGGTTACAGGCTATGGAGGAGCTCCAGAAGAATTTTAAAAATCAAGTAAAAGAAGTGGAGGAAATATTGGGAAGAGAAATGAGAATGATGCAGGAAAATCATGGAAAATGAGTCAACAGCCTGCTAAAGAAGACCCAAAAATACACTGAAGTAAATAACACCTTAAAAAATTGGCTAACTCAGGGGCAGCCAGGTGGCTAAGTGAATAATAGCACTGGCCCCAGTGTCGGGATGATGTGGGGATACTTAGCACCACACCCAGAAATTACTGGTTGTGTAACCTTGAGCAAGTTACTTAAGCCCAGTTGCTTAAAAAAAAATTGGCTAACTCAAATGTCAAAAGAGGTCAATAAGGAGAATGCCTTAAAAAGCTGAATTTGTCAGATGGAAAAGAAATTTCAAACATTCACGGAAGAGAATAACTATTTCCAAAGTACAATGGAGCAAGTGGAAACTAATGACTTTATGAGAAATCGAGATAGTATAAAACAGATCGAAGCAAATGAAACAATAGAAGTCAAAGTGAAATATCTCATTGGAAAAACCACTGACCTGAAAAATAGATCCAGGAGAGATAATTAAAAATTTTTGGACTATCTGAAAGCCATCATCAAAGAAACAACCTAGATATTATCTTTCAAGAAATTCTCAAGCAAAATTGCCCTGATATTCTAGAACCACAGTGCAAAATAGAAATTGAAAAAATTCACCCATCACCTCTTGTAAAGATCACCAAAAGAAAACCCCTAGGAATATTATAGCCAAATTCCAGAGTTCCTAGGTGTATCAGCAAGCACCCTGGCCTCCCCAGGGTGGGTGCCAACACAGGTTCTTGGATCTTCTTTGATAAAAGAAAGCAACTCAAAATGGGTTAACATGCTTACTTTAATCAGTCAAATATGTATCATTTACCTAGTTCAGGGGAAAAAGGTCAGCACCCTGAACTTCAGAGTATTCAGACAGAATTATCAATACAGAGAAACAGATCAAGTAGACA
>NW_027186310.1:1390907-1397093 GCF_028583685.1 Petaurus breviceps papuanus
AGATCAAGTAGACAAGTTTCCAAACTGTTCAACCATTACATCCATACCAAATCAACATCTGGGTTTTTCAAAGCTGGGGGGCTCTCAACAATGGCTTCCCAGAGTCTCTTTTCATTAAATCACAGAACACTTCTCAAAGTGAGACCCAAAACAAAGCCTCAAATGAGGATTTATATAGCCTTCTCCTGGCTCAGAGAATGTAACAACGTTCTAGAAGGGGGGGGGGGGGATCAAGCAGATATAAAAGAGAACAGATTGGGTGAAGGACTATTTGGTAAGCTTGCTATTTTGGGTTGGAAGTATTGGAAAGAGAGGGAGAAAAAGTGTAACTTAAAATTTTGTGGAAATGAATGTTGAAAACTAAAAATAAATTAATTAAAAAAAGAAATCCACCTTGCCTTACTAGAAAGTTGGGGGAGGGGTGGAGGAGGATATAAGAGAGCACAGATGGGGAGAAGGGGTGTAGGGGAAAGATGGGGAGAAAAATTTATAACTAAAAATATTCTGGAAGTGATTGTTGAAAACTAATAACAAATAAATCAATTGGAAAAAAAAGTTCCTGGCTTAGTGAAGTTTGGATGGGTCTATATGTGATCTACTTATCTTTAGCCATCACTGCCATTTCTTTGCCCCCACAGGCCTCAGAGAAACTTGTAAGAGCTAAATCTCTGACATTTGGTTTTTCTCCACTGATCTCCCTCCTAGAATGTGCAATTTACAATAACTAGTCATTTTGTGGAAGTAGACCTTCCATTTTTCAGGTTAAGCTTCAGTTCATTCTGTTGGGAAAAGGAAGGTCATATTACAATTGACTGAGTGTCTCTGCTCTTGATTGACTAAGGGGAAATGACTGGGCTTACTTAAGATTGTGTATGCAGAGATTGCATTTGATACAAGAACAATACTGAAGAGATTGTAGCATTTTGAGAAAAAAAAGGAGGGTGTGTGTGTGTGTGTGTGTGTGTGTGTGTGTGTGTGTGTATGTTTGTGTGTGCATATTGCCTAGGGATGGAAATAAAATACAAGGCTATGGAAAAGTCAAGATACCCAGGCATGAGTTATTTCAATGCAGACAAAGGATTTAACTTAAGAAAGAGTATTCTTACATTCTAAATTTGGTAAGAAGGAGACAGAAAGACAGAGCAAAGAGATTTGTCACATGTGTATAGGACAAAAGAAAAGGTCAAACATATTTTGCTCTCCTCCTCCCCATTGTCACATTCATTTTTATTCAAGTGAACAGGCAGGAAAAGTCAATAATGACATAAGAACATGACCATAATGACTTCCAACTAAAGAAGACTCTAAAGGTAGACGACAGACATTCCTATTCAGCACTGAATGTAGGCTACTGCAAGTAATATTGCCCCCATTTTACAGGTAAAAGAATCTAGGGTCAAAAAGAAGTGACTTGTATTCAGTAACATAGCTAGAACATTTCCTAGATAAAGAATGTTTCTAGGTCTAATGATTTTGGTTCTACAATTAATTCCTCTGACTTGCTCCAGACCAAGCTATAATTTACTCACATTTGAAAAGAAAATTATTTTTGAACTTTAACAAAGTGTCAGTTTAGCATAAGCCAAATTGTTTAATAGGATATTGGAGTTTAATTTAACCACATTCCATTACAGTAAATTTAGGAAGAAGGCATTCATGTTCTTAAGATCACAAGTACAATATCTCGTTTGTATGAGGTGATGACTTATGATATGTGTTTACCGCATATCTGTCACAAAGAAAGAATGATCCTGACTTCCTGAAGTATAACCTTAGAGCACCTCCCAAAATCTACTAGAGGAGATCCTTTTTTACCTTCCCTAGTGCAATGGAAACGGGAATTTGAAGATCTTCCCTGCTCCTTGATAGGCTTAAGTGAATTTGAGGACCTTCCCTGATTTGAAAATATACTTTTTGCCCTAATAGGCTAAATGTGGGTCACATGGAGGCTGTGGTGGGTGAATTGATTTTCAGGAATGTCCACACCTTGTTATTTTGAGATTGGGTAGTGAGTCATGAGGGTTGAGATATTCTCTGACTCTGGAAAAGTCTACATATACCCTGATGTGAGGTTTTGTTTTGGGGATCACTCATGTTAAGAGTTGTGTGATTTGGCCAGATGAGACTCTGGGCAGCTGTTTGGCCCCTTACCTTTGAAAATACAGATGTTGGTGCTTCTCTCTCTGGTAACTATGTATGGATGTGACGGTCAGACAGCTGGAAGCCCTGTCTGTTGGTCCGCTTGTAAGAATTTTAGGTTTACTCCTGGTCAGTAAGTTGGAGAAACAACAACAGCAACAAATATCAGAGCTAGAAGGGACATCAGAGACCTTCCAACTTAGCCTTCTCTGCATTCAACAGAAGAGGAAACAGACAAGAAAAATGAGACTTGGCAAGAGCATGTCACATAACTGGGGAGTAGCAGAACAAATCTTAGAATTTGTGATTTCTGATAAGAAATCTGTTCTAATTAGAATTGTTTCTAATCTTTCTGATTAGTCATCTACTCTGATTGGAATTTCTGCTTCAGAAATCTCCCCTTTCATTAAATCACTTTTCATATTTTTTCATCTAAACAACTAAAATGGTTGAAATAAGTGCCAACCATTTGCAATTGTTAGTCAATGATGATGCAAAGATGACAAGTGAGTCCTTGTCTTCTAGGGGCTTCCATGCTGCTAGTGGAACACATTTACACAAATAAGTAAACAAAATAGAAATTGAATGAGAAGCAGGGATAACTAGAAAAGGGAAATAAATGAAGACTTTCCAGAGGAAAGTGCACATTAACTGGATATTAAAAAAAAAAGTATTCTAAGAGGCAAAGATGAGAAGGGAGTATATTCTAGGTGTGAAAAACAGCTTGCACAAATACATAGACAGAATTGCAGGGGAAACTGGAAAGCAGTTTGTCAGAAACTGGGTATCAACCAACATCTTACACCCATATGACGATAAATGATTTAGATATAAAGGGTGATGACATAAGCAAATTAGGGGAGTATGGAACAGTTTACTTCTCAGATCTATGGAGAAGGGAAGAATTTATGATGAAGGAAGAGACAGAGAGCATTACAGGATGTAAAATGGATAATTTGAGTACATTCAATTAAAAAAATGCTTTACATAAACAAAATCAATACAGTCAAGATTAGAAGGAAAACAGGAAACTGGGAAAATAATTTTATAGTAAGTTTCTCTCATAAAGGTCTCATTTCTCAAACATAGAGAGAGCTGAGTCAAATTAAGAAGAATATGAGTCATTCCCCAATTGATAAATAGTCAAAGGATAGGAACAGGCAGTTTTCAGATAAAGAAATCAATGCTCTCTATAGTCATATATTTTAAAAAAACCTTCTGAATCACAACTGATTAGAGAAATGCACATTAAAACAACTCTGCAATACCACCTCATACATGTCAGATTGTTTAATATGACAAAGGATAAATAACAAATGTTACACAGAATATGGGACCAATAATGAAATGTTGGTGGAGTTATAAACTAGTCTTACTGTTCTGGAAGAACCATTCCTAAAGTCCTATAAAATGTATATAACCGTTGAAACTTTTGAACCAGCAATAGCACAACTAGGTCAATATTCCAAAGAAATAAAAAAGAATAATAAAATGACCTACATATACAAAAATATTTATAGCAGCTCTTTTGTGGTGGAAAAGAATTGGAAATTGGGGTTATGCTATCAATTGTGGAATGATTGAACAAGTTTTGGTATATTATTGCGATTAAATATTATTTTGTTATAAGAAATGATGAGAGATGTTTTCAGAAAAACCTAGGAAGATTTATATGAACTGACACAAATTTAATTAAGCAGAACCAAGAAAACTTTGCATACAGTAAAGCAATAGTGTACTATAATGAACTGTGAAAGTCTTAGCTATTCTCAGCGATACCAAAATCCAAGATAATTCCAAAGGACTTAGAATGAAGAAAGCTATTTACCTCCATAGAAAGAACTGATGGAGTCTAAATGCATATTGAAGCATACTATTGTTTTTACTTTATTTTTTCTTGCTCTGTCTATGCTTTTCTTTTACAACATGAATAATATGGAAATGTGTTTTGCATGATTGCACTGTATAATCTATTTCAAATTGCTTGCCATTTTAGAGAAGGGGGAAAAGAGCAAAAGTATTTGGAACTCAATTTTTAAAATGTTAAAATCATATTTATATGTATTTGGAAAATGTAATTATTAAATAAAAACAAATATATGAACATAGGCATGAGAACATTGGATTCTGGGGATGGCAAGCAGTCCAGTATGATTGTAGTAGATAGTTCATGAAGGGGAAGAATATGAAATAAGCTAATAAAGCATTTCACCAGTGGTCTACTTTTAAGGCATGTTATAGTGGGAATTCCTTTCACAGTATGGATTAGACTTGGTGACCCCAGACATCCTTTTGCAAATCTCATATTCTAATATGATGAGAAGTTTGTATGGCATCTTAGAGAAAAAAATATTAAAAAAAGATTGTTTTTGCAATTATCCAATTTGGGTGAAGAAATAGACTAGAAGCTGGGAGAAAAATTAGGAGGCTATTATTGCAATTGCTTAGGTAAGAGGTGATGAGGACCTGGTGGCAAGGAAGCAAGGGGAGGAAAAGGGCTGAATTTAGCAATGCTATGGAGACAGAATCAGTAATACCTGACACCTGCTTGGACATGGGAATTGAGTAAGAAGGCAAAATCAGTAAAGACTTATGGGTGAGTACCCTGGACAATTGGCGGAATGGTAATATCCTTTATGAAAATTGGGAAGGAGGAATGATTCAAGGAGAAAGATTAGCGCTATTTTTTGTATGTTACGCTTCAGATACCAATGGAGCATCCATTTGGAGATGTCCTGTAAACAACTGTTAATGTAAGACTAGAACAGAGTAAATGCATTAAGGAATGATTTATACATGGGAGAATAATCTTCAGAGAGGTGAAAATTGAACCTATGAGAGCTGGTGAGCCACCATGCCAGCAAAGTAGACTTGTGGATCAATCTTAACAGTAGAGGGGAGATATATGATGAACTAGCAAGGGCTACTTAAAAAAAAGAGTAGTAAAAGGTGGGGGCAATGGCATGAATACTGAGGAGAAAGTATGCAGAAGGAGAGAGCAGTCACCAGTGTCAAAAGATGCATTCAGATCAAGAAAAATGAGGACCAAGAAATGGTCTTTGGATTTAGTATTTAAGACATCCTTGGTAACCTTGGAGAGCTCAGGTTCAGTTAAGTAAAAACATCAGAAGCCCTACTGGGGGTACTGAGAAGTGAAGATTTATAGAAGCAGAGGCAGAGGAAGTCAAAAACTCTTTCTTAGGAGGTTGTCTGTGAAAGGGAGGGAAAATGTAGGGTGATGACCTGAGGGAAAAGTAGCATAAAGCCGAGGCTTTCTTTGCCTCTTTGCCTTTTGTTTTCAGGAATAGGGCAGATCTGAGAATGTTTCTAGCTAATTCCAACAGTTACAGAGAGAATAAGAGGGAAAGGGTGATGGATGGTGAACATTGAGGCACCATCAAAGGAATAAGGTGTTGATCTTCACATGAAAAAGGGCCACCTGTTGCTTCCTACAGGGGAAAAAATGATAAAAGATCAGGTGAATATGTAGAGAGGTTCATAGTGTGGTCTAGAATACATCAGGTAGCTCATGACATGTGCCTTCATTTTTTTCAATAAAAGAATCACAATCTTCTGAGAGTAGAGAGGCTACATGTGGCACAGAGAATCTCAGTAAGATAAGGGGATTTTGAATATCCTCTGTGTAGAGTTTAAGAGAGAGTCAATCACAGAAGAATATAAAGGATTTCTATGCAGTGATGAGGCCCCAGTTAATATCAGATGACATAAGAATTTAGTGGACCCAATCAGCTTGGCTTCCTTTTTCAATATTCCTCAGTCTGGGAGGGGAATGGTGGGCATGATCTAGGATACATGAGTCAGGACAAGTGTCTAAGGAGAGAAAAGAAAAAGGGTGAATTGGCCAACTGCTGCAACGAGTAGAGACCATAAAGAGAGTGAACTGAATTCACAGTGTTTGGATTTGGGAAGACAGAAAACATCAGGAGGTCCTCATGAGAACAAACATTAGGCCTAGGAAATGTGAAGCAGAGAGAGAGACAGAGAGAGAGAGAGAGACAGAGAGAGACAGAGAGACAGAGAGAGAGA